>NC_091685.1:53077954-53378181 GCF_041296265.1 Equus caballus
ACAAGGGTCTCGGTTTCACCCTGGGGACGCTGCCCTCTTCATGGAGCCCCATCCCCTTAGGTCCCAGGGCTGCAGCCCCAGCGTCATCCTGGACAGCTGTGCTGAGAGGTGGGTCCCAGAGCAGCCGACCTCTGTCTTTCTGAGGATGAAGAACAGCCTCTTCTCAATACCTCCCTGCCTTGTTCCTGTTGATGGACCCCCATCCCCACCAGGGGGGACATGAGAGGCATGAAGGGGGAGGGTTGAGGGGCCTGCACCTGCCTCAGTGGAAAGTGGGGTCAGAGAGAGGGGGAGTGCCTCCACCTTCCCAAACAGTGAGACGTGGCTGGTCTCAGGGCCTTTGTCCTTCTGCTGTGAGAAAGCAGCACAAATTGTCCCTCTGGGGCCAGTTCTCAGGGCCCTGCACTCCACTGTGTAACCACTGAAGGGGCATCAGAGAGCCCACCATGTGAGGAGGCCTCTCTATGACACTGAGGAGTCAGTGTGGGGAGGAGGTTGCAGCCCAGTGAAGGCCTGGGTGAGGGTCCCACCCCTTTATGAGGAGGGGACTGTGGAAAAGGCAATGCTTAGGGAGGCCCTGCCCTCCCGCAGGTGGGATGCTGACAGTGTATTCTGACATGGTGCAAAGCGCACCAGGGCCAGCAGGGGGCGCGGTGGGCGTGTGTCTGAACCACATGTGATGAGAGAGAGCTGTGACCCAAGCACCTGACTGCTTAGCTGGTGCCCTCTGCTCAGTGACCCCTGGGCCCCAGCAGATCCTTCCTCCCCAGGTCCCAGAAGAGCCCATATCATAAGTTACCAGCTCCATGTCATCCAATGATAAACTCCAAGGCAAAGGGGATTGAATCTTGGTTCACAGACAGGCTGGGAGAGGTGAGGGGAGGAGAAGGGGAAACAATTTGGATGAAGGGCTCTTGCTCCCATCAGAGTGAGGGAAGGGATGAGGGATAGATAATTGGGCAGCCCTGTGTCATCTGGGGGAGGGAGAGAGAGCTCTGGGGTGTCTCTGTCATGGTCCAGACCCCTCTCCTCACCCTCCTCACTCACTCACAGGTGACTGGACTCTGGGGTCAGTTCGGGTCCCTAGGAGGATACAGGGACGTTTCCTTCCCCTTGGTGTCCAGCCTGGGGTGTGGGAAGGGCCCTGACTCTCCACCTCTGTGACTCTGTGTCCCTCATTTCAGGGTCCTGGGCATGGTCTTTGCTGACCCAGCCATCCTCGGTGTCAGGGACCCTGGACCAGGAGGTCACCATCTCCTGCTCCGGGAACAGCAACATTGGATCCCATAGTGTGTGTTGGTTCCAGCTGTCAGTGGTGCTGCCCCAAAACTCTGACTCTTGGAAGTACCAGGCCCTGAGAGATTCCAGATGATTCTCTGTCTCCAAGTCAGGCAACATGGTCTCTTTGACCATCTGTGCGCTCCAGCCTGAGGACGAGGTGATTGTTACTGTCACACATATGACAGAGACCTCAGTGTACTCAGTGCTGTGTGCCCACGAGGAAGTGAGACATAAACCACCCCCCTGGGGCCCCTGATCACACCTTCACTCCTCTGTGATTGACGTCACCTCTGTCACCAGCATCTGAGGGTCTGAGCCCCCTACATGGGTCTGTCGATCTGAGCATGTCCGTTCCTCTGATCCCCTGTAGACTCAGCCATTCCCATCGATGCACCCTCTGCCTGCTCATGTCCACACAGGCAGGAGCTCCTTTTCCAGGGCACCCGGTCTCTCCAGAGAGACAGTGATGGGGACAGAGGGAGGCTGACTCCAGTCATGTCAGAAACAAGAAGGACCTAGAGACTGCGCTGGAGCCAACACGGATCTCACACGATCCCAAGCTCCTGGTGATGACAGTGTTAGGAAAATAAGTGTATTAAATTGTTGGGATCTAATTCTCATGAAAAACTGAAAGAGAAAATATTCTCCATTTTTGGACTTATAATCGATGATCTAATAAAATTCTGTGCATACTCTGCTGATGCAGCTGAAAGGCAAGCTGCTGTGGCCTCTTTGTAGTGACAGGGACATCCCTCAACCCACACCCCCGGTGTCTAGAATCCCAGCTGCCCAGGTCCCTCTCTGACACCAGGAGCAGCTTCATGAAGAGCATCGGGACAACAGTCCTCCTCTAACCGGAGGGCCCAGGTGTGTCAGAGAGGCCGGGTGGGGTGGGGTCTGAGGGCATGTGGGACAGTGTGGGACAATCCTGAGATGGCCCCTCCCAGCTGGGAAGCCACCCAGGGCTCCAGGGGTTCAGCCATCAGTGTGCTCACTGGGCTGTGCTGACCTCCAGGACCCAGGGTCATCAAGAGCCAGGGCCTCCACCCCCTGGGTCAGCTCATCCCTCCTCTACTTCCATCTCCCTGTGAGGACCAGGGCAGGGAGGCCAGAGGCAGACAGAGAGCAAGGGCTGATTTGAGTGTATCCACTCCACCCCCGATGAAAGTTTCAGGAGATCCAGAGAGACTTAGGGCAGCTCCGTCTCCACAGCACAGCTCTAGGGCTCAGAGTCTGGGTCTCTCCCGTGCCCTGGGCTCCTCTCCTCCTCACCTCCTCACTCCCCACACAGATGAGAGTGACTTACCCTCGGGATGGAGATCCACCCCCAGCTCTGCCCCACGCCCCCACCCTCCTTCACAGTGAGCTGGGATCCTGCCCTCACACTCCTCTCTGTGCCCTACAGTGTCTGTGGCCCAGGCAGGGCTGACTCAGCCGCCTTCAGTGACCAAGTCCCCAGGACAGACGGCCACACTCACCTGCACTGGAAAGAGCAAAAATGTCGGCCATGAGGGGGCAGCGTGGCTGCAGCAGCAACCCCAAGACCATGTCCCCACACTCCTGACCAGCAGGAATAACATCTGGGCCTCTGGGGTCTCCGAGAGATTCTCTGGCTCCAGGTGAGGCAGTGTGGCCCCCTGAGCATCTCTGGGCTCCAGCCTGGAATGAGGCTGATTATTACTGCTCCGTGTGGGACAGCAGCCTCAGTGCGCACATGGGGCCCCAGGCCAGTGGGGAAGGAGACACAAACCCTGAGCTCCCCAGGCTCACCCAGCGCATGGGGACCTCCCAGAGCAGCATTCACTGCCAAGGAAAGGACAGGGACTGGGTTCCAGCTGACAATTGTGTGGCCTATTCAGGAGTATTAAAAATAATACAATAAGTGAAAATTTCATCTGCATGATTAACAAATGTATAGGCAACATCATTGTGAATGCATTTGTGGCTATATGAAGATGCACATTCGTACACCTTAAAAATGTGTAATAAAGGATTTCAAGGTTTAAGTAAGAGAATATTAATTTTTCGAGATTTTTCTTTTCTATTCCATTTGGAGGTGCTGGCTTCCCCTGCTTAGAGGGTCCATCTCTCCGACCTCAAGTGGCCATCCACCAGCGTCACCAGCAACCTGCCTCCCCTCTTTTCCTGACCTCGGTACATGACCTGACCTCTGATTTGAAGGCTCTTCCAGTCTTTCCGTTCAACCACTCAGTGGGCTCCAGGGCAGTTGGGCGACCTGTGTCCTCACTGATGTGGGACTTGCCTTCACCCGTGAGGCTTCCTGTGACCCTGTGAGCTCCTGGTTTTGGCTTCCTAACTGATGGCTTCCAATGTAGGTCATCGCCTCCTTTTTCCTCAGGGAGTCTTGAACAAGGTGGGGCTGACAGACCATTAGGAGCCCCAGTGCACTTCCTAGGAGGAAGTGGGCTCCTGGGAAGACTGTGCAGAAGACAAGACACAGCTTGTGGGCGGAGTCCGCACAGTGGACCCTCAGGAGACAGAGCTCAGTGGCGCCTCAACCAAACCCGGAAGTCTTGTTCTTCCAGCTTCTGGTAGGGGACCTTTACAAGATTTTATGCACAGGACCTGCCTTCTCCTTGGTTCCACATGGAGCAGGTGCTGTGACACCAGACTCACAACGCCTGTCTCAGTGTGTTGGTCACTTGGGCAGAAAGTCCACACTTTCTGCCCTGGAAGTCTGCATGTGGCTTATTCTGGCTCTGAGACAGAAGCCCCATAAGTGTGATGACTGATGTTACTTGGGATGCAGTGTGAGTGGGATGCAGATGATTACCCCAGACCTCAGGTGACTGCCTAATATCTTACAAGATGCTCTTCACTGCTGGGCAGGTGCACCAAGACCTCCCCTTTGCTCCCCCTGTTCCACTCACATGCCTCTGTCACTACCTGTTACCAGTACTAGTGAGTGTTAGTGACTAGTCACTCACTGGGGTGATCTCTGCTGTCACTTCTGCACCGGGACCAGAGTATCTAAGGCCACAACGTTCATTTGGATCATTAAGAATGTCTACTTCTTTGTTCCCATGAATTCTATGTCCAAACCATTGATATCATTACTTTAATTGGATTTTCTCATTCTTGCAGAATACTGTGGAATATTAATGGAGGTACATGGGCAAAGGGAATCACCTTTGCCTATTGCTGATCTTTTTGGAAATGCTGCCCTTTACCATTCCATTGACTAAGATGCTGCCACTAGGATTTCATTATACGTGTGTGAGAGAGTGTGTCTGGCCATATTATAAATGTTTCTGTTTGTGGCTTTTAGTTTTATGTGGCTTTTATTAGGAATTGATGCTAAATTTGGTCAAAATCCCTTCCAGTATCATTTGAGACTGTATGATCATATCTATCTATCTATATTTATATTGTGTGTTATATTAAAATATTTCTTACTATTGCATACAACTTGCATCATTGGAATCAATGACACTTGGTAATAATTCATCAATTCATTAATCTAGTATTGAGCTCTCTTCGTTAATATTCTATTTAGAACATTTGCGTAATATCTAATGTTGTTCGTCTGCCATTTTTATTTTTCTGTAATTTAACTGTAACATGCATTATAACTGATATAACTGATCTCTAAAAGAACTGGTAAGTTTTCCATCCTTTTAAGTGTTATTTAAAAATAGAGCAAGTAGATTGGAACCCTCTGGCCTCTGATGTTTTTAGAGCTTCCATGTGAGAATATCTGTCTGTTCAGTCATTCTGTGGAGTGGGTCCATAACATTTTGTATTTCTGTATTAAAATAGGTAAGCTTACTTGTTTTATTTCCAGTAGAGCCAATTTTGATCCTTCCTAGAAAAGCACGTATTTTACCTATTTTTCACAGACATTATCTCTTGCATTTTCGGCATTTTTCATTTTTCCACATATGACCAGCAGGGGGTGATGTGGGACTGGCCTGTGGTCCCTACAGAGCGGCTCAGGGAGGATTTTTACTCAAAGCAGCGTGGGTACCAGCAGAATGCACGGTTCCCTTCCCAGCATCTCCTCTACTACCACACGGATTCAGAGAAGCACCAGGCTCCAGGTCCCCAGCTGCTTCTCTGGATCCAAAGATGCCTCGGCCAACGCAAGGATTCTGCTCATCTCTGGGCAGCAGCCAGAGGATGAGGCTGATTATTACTGTGTGATTGTGCACAATAGGGCTTCTCACAGTGACACAGGCAGATGGGAAATTGGGACAAATACCTCAGCCCACTCAGGCACTTGGAATAGACGCTTCTGCAATTTTACAGTAACTTGTAGACACAGTAGCTGTGCCTGGAAGTAGTTTCTGGTTCACATCGGCTGTCTTCCCAATTTTCCAGTCAATATACCTGCAATCTCAGGTAAACAAACACCAAAATGAAAACCAAACCAAACAAAATACAAATCTCATGATGACACTGCATCTTTGCCTGGTGACCCATGTGTGATAAAATGAGAGCCTTTGTAGCTGGGCTGTTTGTCTTGAAAGATGGGAAATTAGCCTTTGCTAGATTTCTTCTTGTGGGAACCCAGGGTCCATCCAGCAGATACACAGTCCTCCACAGCAGGGACTCTGCTCTGTGAGGGGTCAGAGCGGAGACCTTCCCTCCCTCCCAGGCTCTTGTGCTCAGATCTGGCTGAGGCTCACTGTGTTCAAGCACAAAAGATTAAGATGTAAGATGTTGTGAGAAACATCCCAGGAGGAATTCCAGGCACAGAGCTGGCCTGACACACTTGCTGGGTGCCTGGACCTACGGTTGTGATGTCAGCAAGAAGGGGAGACTAAAATGGTGAGCCTGCAGCATGGAAGCTGGGTGAAGTATGTCCCACAGTTGTGACTTTCCTACCTCCGATCCCCCTCAGGGCACATGGGATTCCCTCCGGTGTGTGATCTGGAGCCTAGAGGTACACACTTGAGTTCTTCTCTCCTCTTGTATCTCAGTGGACCTTTCCAATTAGACAAAGTGTAAGAGAATGACAGTGGAATATGAGCGAGCAGAAACTCCCCAATATGTGCATGAAGTCAATCCAACCCAGGAAGCTCTTTAGAAGGACCCAAACCGTCTCCTTTAAGGGAATCAACAGAAACATAGGTTACAATGGAAATCAGCATCAAGGATTCCCAGAAAGAGCCCCTAAGTGTGTGTCCTAGGACAGCAGGGGTTCCAGACCAATCTCCAGATCCAGGTCTGTAAAGATAACCTCCTTGACTACTGCAGGCTCCAGCCAGAGGATGAGGCTGATTGTCACTGTCAAACAGCTGCATGCAACCTTGATGCCAATCCTAGTTCGTGGGGAGTGAGATCCACTCCCCGGTCTGACCTAACTCTCCTCCGTCCCTGCCTGGAGGCAACACCAGCCCAGGTTTTGGCTTCTGCTGTCACTTGTGCTACTAAACCCAGAGGGACTGATGCTTTCTAGTCAGTCCACCTGTATGGATGCAAAAAAAAAAAAAAAAAAAAACCCATTTTATTACTGGTTTTCCAATGCAAGCAAATCATTTTGTCACCAGAACCTATACAAGCACCTCCCTGCCTCATGCATGCATGGAGAAGAGAAGTCAGCCAGCGAGAGCCAGGAGACCCAGGTCCTCCTCTGCTCAGTCCCCTACATGTCCCATGAGCCTGGCCCAGGCTTTGCTGATCATGCCCTGAGTTCTCACACCCATCACCTCCTCACTTTCCCCAGTTTAATCCCACAAATCTTACCGGTTTTACAGCTACAGATTTTTTGTGTGTTTATTTTATTTTGGAGGGGGAGATGTTTGAAAGCATCTCAGGTCATTGGGATCTAGAGCCTATGACCCAACCCTCCTTATCACAGAGAGCCCTGATATTACAAAACAATTTACAGACAGCCCTGTTCATTAATCACATCAGCATATGGAGCAGCTACCAAGTAAACCTGGTCAGGGCCCAGTGTGAGTTGTGTGACAGATCTTGGATGCCACTAAGTCAAGGAGGGAGGGCGGACCTCAAAAAAGAGAGATGCACATAGTAATGGTTTACTTATCAATCTTCAGACTAAAAACATTGACAAAACTTGACTAAAATAGGGGAAACTACCAGAAATCTATCACAGATTCAAAAGAAGAAAGAATAAATCTCCAGAACAGCCATTAAGGGCAAATGAGCCCAGAGTGATCAGCAGGAGGGAGGGCGCCTTTCTCCAACAGCGCCGTGTTCCAGTGGCCACTGGAGAAGGCATGACCAGCACTTGTGCAGTGGGGTTGGGGGGGGGTCTAACAGGAGTCCCTCACAACAACAACAGCAACAATAATGGTGACAACAACAACATAAATCAGCCTGTCAGGGTATCCCAGACAGATTTCTCACCAGTATGAACCAACAGAGTACACTGTAGAGTCTTAGGCCTTGAACTTGGTTTAAGATGCTCCAGACATATGGCAGAAGCAAAGTAAAATGTTGGGTAAACCTGAAATATCTGGCGCTGTGAGGACTGTGCGATGCATCCCGTATTTATCCATCCGGAGATCATTGGTTATCTACAGGCAATTAATGTCTCAGACTCAAATCCCATGAAATGGCCTACTTGTTTTGCTATTCTGGGTAGTGACATCACAATGATCTGTGAGCAAAATCAGGACATCCTCCAGGAGAGTTGAGTGGAGTCAGAGGCACTGGCCCCTGGATCTGAGACCAGCAGAAGTGCTGTTGGACAGGTCCTGAGAGGGCAGTGTTCTGGGCAAAGCAGGCACAGAGAATGTTCTACTGGCTCTTGCAGACTTGGGCATTGAGTTTTCTCATTGAAGTGAGGCTTTTTGATACCTTAGTTTGTTTGTTTGGCCTAAAACTAGGTTCTCATACCCAGTCTAGGGAACATGGTGTACAGCTTGTAGCCCCATCTTCTCAGTTTATGCTCCCAAAGCCCATCCTTGGCAGCAACAAATTATCTGATCGTCTCACATTCATCAGATATTCCTCAATGTCAAGGTCAGGCTGCCATGAGGCCAGAGTCCACGATGGGTCAGGGAAAAACCAGAGACACATAGTCTAGCTGTGTTTGATGCAGGGTAGCCGAATGTTCATGGGTACATCCATCCACACCATTTAGGAAGCACCAACAATTGGCTGGGCTAGATGGGGAATAGGAAGCATTAGAGGATTTGACATGGAATATATGAAATCTGATTAAGTTTATGAAGTCCTGATGCTGCAAAGAAGATGAGTGGGTAGGTGGTGAGAGTGAAGGCAGAGACCTTTCGGGGGTTGTGGATTTGCTACAAATATTAGACTGGCGTCCTGGATGCCGTGTTCAGTGGTGACACAGGAAAGTTTTCTCTTTAGTTGTCAAGTGTGGAATCTCAATAAGCTTCAATCCTTCTTCTCTGAGATTCACTTGAGATGTTCTCTCTCCATTATCTCTTGTGTCCACAGGCTGATTTATCACATGGATCAAAAATGTCCCTGCAGTCCTAGGTATCGCATCCACACAACAAATCCTCTTGAATGAGAGAGACTTCCCTCCCTGATCTATTGAACAGGAATCCTGGTTGTCATGAGGTCCAGACCAGAGCACTTAGACCATTTCCCCTGATTCCGTCATGGCATCCCAGGAGGGGATTTTCTTATCAGTTTGGGAAATTAAAGGCCTATTTCTGGAGCTGCAGTGGGGTTTTTCACATGCTCACCACATGGTTAGGAAATTAGGGGTCTAGAGAGGACAAGAAAAGGCAAAATGTTTGCCTAAGTGGTCCCCACCCAGCACATCACTCTGCCCTCCATCGCCATCATTAGTTCATGTTGATCCTAGCACTGTGGACACTGGGAGCTGAACCGGGGACACAGGCCACAGGTTCCTGTCTCACACAACACTGCTTCTGGCTCCCAGACCTTTCTAATGGTCTGCAAAGGATCGAGCTCAGGTGAAATCACACCCACTTCCATCAGTGAGGCATCAATCTGAAATTCAATATTCTCAGGAGAAGTAGAAAGAATCAAAAATCCCTCATGAGGACATCCTCTCTCTAGAGGGAGTGAGAGGATGATTAAGGTTCAAGAAACCACAGTAGTGGCTGGTGCCAATCATCACATGCGTTCCTCTCCACCATCTACCCTGTCCCTCAGGTGAGGACCAGTCCCAGAGGGTCAGCTCATGAATCTCTGGATGCATGCTCCATTCCTGGCCCCTTCTACCCCCATCCCCAAGCACATGCTCCACGAGGTCAGTGAGGGGTCATTGCTGAGATTCTCCACCTCATGGGGTCCAGGTCACAGGTGCTCTATCCCAGTCACCTACCACTTCTATGTTCGGGCGTTGGGATCAGAGTGACCCTGAATCAAAAAGGTAAACACCTGACTCTCATACAAGTATAGAATGAACCAGTGTAAAATATTTTATTCAACTCATACATTAGTGAGGAGACCAGTAAATGGTAAGGATTGGTCACAGAGCATAGCAAAAATAAAAGTCCTTATATTTCGGCAGGAATAGAAGCTTTGGAGCAAAGTTTTTGAGTGTTGGAGATGCACTGCTTAATCTCTAACAAGAGAGGGATCACATACGAGGAAAGAATCTGGGTCCTGCACAGAAGGGGACCTGCCTCCATGGGGCCAGTCACTGCTCTGTTCTTGATCCTGATCTAAGAGGAGTTTGATAAGAGACACCCCCTCAGTCCTGACTGCTGAACAGCCAACGGCCACACGAACATGCTCACCCCTGAGGAGGCTGAGCAGAGCATAAAGACTGCCTTTGGGTGGTGGGGAGGCAACATGAGGGGCCACCTGGCCTGACCCTAAGGCAAGGGGAGAGTGGACAGAGCAGTGGGGACCAGAGCTGTTTCTAATTGGCTTTAGTCACTGTGTCACACCTGATGAATCATGGCCTGGACACCGGGGGGTGCTCAGTGCTCGTTCCTGAGGTTTTTGTGGCTCATCACAGCTGGGACCAGCCCCCTGGCACTGCCTGGTGCCCTCTGTTCAGGGATCACAGCTGTGAACTCCCCACTCCCTGGCCATCGTTAGGCAGTGAGACCTGAACCAAGGCCCAGTGAGAGATCAGAAAGCTGGGAGGGTCTGATGTGCATGTGTGGGCCCTCCCTCTGTTAGAGTATGAAGAGGGGAAGGGAGAGATCTGGGAGAAGCTCTGCTTCAGCTGTGGGGCCACAGACGGTGGGAATTGGTGATGACCTCCACCATGGCCTGGACCCGTCTCCTCACCCTCATTGTTCTCTGCACAGGTGACTAGTTATGGGGACAAGGGGCCCTGGGAAGATACATGTCACCCTGCTTTCTCATCTTGTTTCTAGACCCCAGCATCACCATCTCTGTGTCTTTCCCTCTTCTAGGATCCTGGGCCCAGTCTGTGCTGACTCAGCCGGCCTCAGTGTCTGGGAACCTGGGCCAGAGGGTCACCATCTCCTGCACTGGAAGCAGCTCCCACATCGGTGATTATGATGTGCACTGGTACCAACAGCTCCCGGGAATGGCCCCCAAACTCATCATCTATGATAACAGCAAACGGCCATCTGGGGTCCCAGAATGATTCTCTGGCTCAAGTCTGGCAACTCGGCCACCCTGACCATCACTGGGCTCAAGTCTGAGGACGAAGCTGATTATTACTGTGAGTGCTATGATGCCAGCCTGAGTGCTCACACAGTGCTCCAGGCATGTGGGGAAGTGAGACAGAAACCTGCTTCCCCCCCAGCCATGAGGCTTCCCTGCGCAGCCCCCACTCCTCGGCCACATCAGCTGCTTCCTTGGTTTCTTTGGCCCCAAACTTTCTATGACTCAATCCAGGGTGCTTTGTTTAGAGACTGTGTCCTCGTCCTCTCCAATTCTTCCCCCGCTGCCTGTGTCTGGTTTCAACACATTATTGATTTTCTCAAATCGAGCAGACATTCCGGGATGTGGGGGCAGGCTGTGCTGGCCACAGCATCCATGCAGTGTGTTAGTCTGGCAGGGCTGCCACAGCGCAAAAACATAGATGAGTTGGCTTAATCCAAAGAAAGGTATTTTCTCACAGTTCTGCGGGCTGGAAGTCCAAGATCAAGGTGCTGGCAGGTTTGTTTTTCCTGAGGCCACCCTCCTTGGCCCACAGATGTGTACATTCTTACTGTCTCCTCACATGGCTTTTTCTCTGTGTACTTACCCCTGGTTTCTCTTCCTCTTTTCAGAAAGACACCAGCCCTACTTGCTTAGGAGAACCCCCCATGAACTCTTTTACCTTAACTACCTCCTTTAATGCCTTATATCCAAAGACAGTCACACTGGGGGTTAGAGTCTCAACATAGGATTTTGAAGGACACAGTTCAGTCCATATCAAGGGGTCAGAAAAGAACCAAGGACACAGAGTCCAGCTATGTTTGACTCAGGATGACTGTCCAGATGATGTGCATCCACACAATTTATTGAACACCTATTATGTGTCAGACTTTGGTTAGGAGCTTAGGATAGTAGGTGGAAAATATGGGAAAGTCCCCATGCTCAGGAAGCTGACACTCTCAGGGGAAGAGAGAGAACAAACAAACAAAACATGCTTTGAAAGAAAGATGTCCTGGGAGAGTGAGGAGAGGCATGGCGGTTGGTGGAGATGGGAGAATTGGGGGGGTGAACAAGGAAACAGCAGAATGCGATTTAAGTGTATTTAATCCAGGTGCTGCATAGAAGGTGAACTAGGAGGAGGGGAGAGTGAAGGCAGGGGCCAGGTGGGGGTGTGGATGATACGATGTCAGACTAGGAGCCCTGGAGGAGGGCAGGAGCAGGTGGGATGGAGAAGAAAGGTCAGGGTCCCCATGTCTTGAAGGTAGGAGGGACTGAAGAATGAAAATGGGAAAGAGAGGAACCGAGGCTGGGCTCTTGGGAACAGTGCGGGATGTAAGTGAGTCGATTACTTGAGACAACATGATGACCCCATATATTTATGACAGGATTATTTAAACCTTATATTTTCAGGAGACATGATCAGCTCCTGACAAATGGGACTGTTCACAAGAAGTCCTAGGAATGCACGTCTCCGGTTTACTTTCATCTCACATTTGATGTAAACTACACCTGTGCCTGTTAAACTTTATCATGTTGTTGGAGGAATAGAATGTGAAGGATGAACTCAGTCCCCTCGTTCGCAATGCTGCCCCCATATTAGAAATCTTCCACTTTGGAAAAGATGAAAACCACAATTTCCACCAGATTACTTAATTTTAAACTCAATAAGTGGGATTCTGTAATAGGTTTGTGTTTACATGCTTCCAGAAAGTTCTTTTATGTATCATGAATAGATAACCCCTAATTGGCTACATCTGTCATTCTGTTGATGAGAAAAATGAGCCAAGAGGAATGGACAGGCTGATGATGCTGAGACTCATTTGCAGATGCAACCCCAGGCCTCAGAGCAGGGGGTCTGCTCTCCCACTGGGCAGGGTCAAGGCAGACGTGTCCACACATCCTGATCCCAGTCATCCCCTGGGGGATGGGGAAGGATGTGCTGGGAAGCAGGTGTTAGGATGGGCTCATTAGGTCCCAGGATGAACACAGTCTAGTAGGAGAAATATAGAAAACTCTACTAGAAATCAAAATGTGATGGATGCACCTAGAGAAAGACAGCCCTTCACTGCAGGGATGAGGAGGGGGGAAGGACTTAGGCAATGCTTTACATTAGAACCAAATGAAAATAGTGAGAGGATTTTTCTAAGATATGTATGTCATGCTATCACTAGGTTAATCCGTTCATTCAGAAGATATGATTTTCCAGAAGTTCAATCAGTCCCTTCAATTGTTAAACACATATGAGCTAAAGTGAGTTTAAAGTGGCCCTGAGCCAGGTGCAGGGACCCCCGTCACGTAGGAGAGAACCTCATCTTGCAGGGGCTTTCAACCTGGCTGCTTAACAGTCTTTGGTCTGGAGAACTCTCTCCGAGGAAGGAGGGACAGAGGGATACTTTGGTCTGTTTAGAACCAGAAATTCAGGGTGGGCTACAAAGTTTGGATTGTGGTATCAGGAAGACAAATGGCAAAATTTCACAAGGACCAACTGTAAGCAGGGCTGATGAACGCTGCTGGATTCTCTGTGATTGTCTCTATGTCCTCCATGAGTATATAGAGAGTCTCCAGGCTGTTTTCCCACATGGTCCAAACTTACCTCTGCAGTCCCAGGCATCATATCCACACAACAATCAGTCCATAAGGAGAGAGACTTGCCCTCCCTGTTCCACTGATCAGGAAATCAGCTTTCAGGAGGGCTGGACGAGCTCACTTACACCATCACCCAGCTCCACCATGGTGAGCAAGGAGGGGATTGTCTGACTGGTTTAGGTAACACAAGGGCTATCCAGGAGCACGTGTGGTCAATCCTAGGCCAACTGCATGTCTGGGAGACTTGGAGTCCAAATAGGAGAAGAAAATGATAGAAGTTTTACCAAATAGGTCTCTAACATTTCCTCACTCTTCCCTGCACCCTCATCGTCAGTTCAGGTTGGGGCATGTACTGTGGACACTCGGATCTGGGAAGGGGACACAGGCCAGACTGTTCCCGTATCATAAAGCCACAGCTTGGCTCCCTGGCCTTTCCGAAATTCCTACAAGAGATCAATTCCGGGACAAGACAGATTCATTCCCATCTACAACGTGTTGATCTGAAATTTAGGTAGTCTCATGAGAGGAAGAAAGAAGGAAAAAAAAAGCTTTCTCTTGATGACCTCTTCTTCCCAGGTTTAGTAAGAAGGTAAAGAAGGCTCAAGAAACCTCCATGGTGGCATCTTCCAAAGCTCACCGGACACCTCTCCCCGCCTTCACTCTCTCCAATGTGGACCAGACTCAGGCACCATCACATGAACCAATACCTCTGTCCACATGCTCCACATGGAAGTTCCTTTTGCTCCCAAACCACAGCAACTGCTCCCTTGGCCACCACTGTGTCATTTCTGGGAGTGTCCACGTCACAGAGTAAAGTTCCAAGGGAATGAGAGCACTCAGCCTGATGCTACCTCTGCTGTGACTCTGCCCATCGAGGACATAGAGAAAACTATTAAGAGCTGCAGTTGAACTGTCCTGGTTTTTCCTCCACCTGGACTCTACATGTCAAGGTCCTTCTGGAATGTCCTTTGTCTATCCAATCATATCATGTAATGTCCTCAGACCTAGACTCATTGATTTTTCCCAAATTCTACCATCTCTCTTATGTTCTCATTTCCTTTCCACCAGTCAGCTAATGACCCCAACCAAGCATCTTCAGCCCATTGTCACAAACATGTGTGTCGGGGGTGGAGTTTTAGAAAAATATAGCGTCAGAAAATCAAAGTTTTAGTTGTTCCTGGGAATCACTTCAGGACTCAAGACAAGCGATTCCTGACCTTAAAGATTCCAGTCCTCAGTCACCACAGGGTCAATAGATTAGATAGAAGGATCCTCTCAGAGATCTCAGTAAGTAACCTAAATTGTCAGGGAAAATTTTCCAAAAGTTAAACATATGGAGTAAGAACATGTGTCAAAAATTTATTCAACTTATATTTCATTGAGGAGACTAGTGAGACAGTAATAGATTTTAAAGAGTATTTTCTAAATATAGTACATTTATTCTACCAAGACTGGGCCAAGGAAGCCAGTTTTCTACGTTGGAAATAAACTGGTTAATGTCTTCAAGGGTAATAAATCTATGAGCTTTGGATTTCTCTTCTGTGTAAAAGTCTACAAATTAACGTGATTCCATTTACAAGAAAAATATGGAGAAGGGCAGCTAGACTTTAGATTCCTCCATCTTACACTTCCCGTCCGATCTTTCCTAAAGGGGAATCTGTCCTCTCTCTGTTGACTCTCTCACCCACTCTTCACTTCTCACCTTCCTGACATATGGCCTCTCCCTGTCTTCCTTTCCACCACTCCCAGTAGGTCACGCTCAACTAGTGAGCAAGACCCTTCACCTGATAAACCAAACCGCATCTGGGATTCCTAAGGCACTTGCCCTGCTAACTAATCCGATTTTTCCTAGTAGCCCATATCTCCGGGGTCATGTTATTTATCTCTGTCTTCCTCTGTTTGTATCCACTTTTTGGACTTCTCTACATCTTCACCTAAACCCAGGGAATCTTCAAGTCCTGCCCATGTCCTCTCAGCTCTCATGTTGTCTCTGACTCCCTGCTCCCCTGTGATCCCACAAACCTTCAATCCCCCACAGACCCATGAGTGCAGCAGTGTCTGCTCTGGTCTCCTGCCTCCAGTGGTGAAAGTGAGGAAGGGAGACCCCCTGTATGCCTCCCACCGTCGTGTTTCTTCTTCAGGTTCAGCTCTATGAGCAGGGATGAGGCTGTCTAGCACAGCCTAGAATTCCACTGCCAACCCCCAGACTCAACACCAGATCGGTGTTCAGTAAACATTTGCTATTGAAGGCATGCTCCTCACTACACAGGCCGAGTAGTACTGGATCAGGATGGGGCCTGAACTGGGAGAGAGTCAGCTGTGCCCGTGCTCCTCTCTCTGCCCTGAGCCTGAGAGCTGAGGGGGCCCCACCAGGGAGAGAGCATCCATGGGGAGAGGGGACACAGGCAGCCTCATCCTGTGTGTGAGAGACTAGGCAGACCTGCAAATCCTTGTTTATTGAAGTGGAAGGAAAAGCAAAATAAAATTCACAATGAACATTTCTGCATCATCAGAAAGGAAGCAGTGCCAAAAAAACTCAAGGTGCAAATATTTTGTAAAAATTAATTTCTGCTCAATAATGAAGAAAATTTCATAAAGTCCCTGTTGTGTGATTTAATCAAAATTGTTTAAAAATAACAAAACTTACAGAGAAAATAATATTTCAAGAGGTGGTATCATTGTAAATGCAAAATTAAAATAGAGCTTTTTTCCCCCAGGAAAATTCATTGACTACTCTTGATTAAATAATGACTTTAGATTTTCACTAATCCATTTAAACATTTTGGTGTATTAATATCTCAAGATAACGCAACCCCACTGTAACACACAGAGAGCACACCAAACTGACGGCCAGGATGTGCTCTCTGCCCCTAACAACTCCCCAGACTCAAGTGAGCTAAGAGTCTGGTGCATAGAATTCTCAAAGTTTTCTGGCTATAGAAGTCTTATTATTTGATCTTATTATCTGCTTATTTTCTTTTATGTTATTTTGGTAAAAGTTTTTGTTTTTGTTGTTTTACTTTTGGCTGGAGGTGATCTTTCTGGCAAAATCATGTAGAGTGGACATTTTGCCAGATAAAAGCATATAAATCGTTCTTGTTTTTAACCTCCCCACCCCTGCCCATAGCATTGGTTCTTGAGTATGAACCACATTCTTTTCAAAACTCTCTAATAGGAAAGATTGATCCTAATAGCTACACATGTCACGTTCCCCTGGGCCCAGGCTCTGTTCACAATGATTCAGAGGTTTGAGGAAAATGCTTCAAAGAATGTCATTTGTGATGACTTCCTAAAGAAAAGACATGGACTTTTTCCCAGATCTTTCCTCAGGAGTGCTCCTCACATCCCTTCTCCTCTCCCGACCTCTCTGGTCCCTTAGTTCCTAAGGACCCTCGAGTTTCCTGACTCTTCCAGCCACAGGAGTCCCTTCCCCTTCTCCTCCCTGGGCTTCTCCTCATTCCCCAGGGAGCTACCCAGTGTGTGCCTTCATCCTCGAAACTCTCACCCCCGTGTGTCCTCTGTGCACATCTAGTGAGGGGTCAGGCAGGAGGAAAGGGACCTGGATTCCTGAGCAGCCTGGGAAGTGACTTCATGGCTGACCTGTCCCTGTTCTCAGCTAATGAATGTTTTCCTTCATGTAGGGTTTGCATATGAGGCCCCTTCCCCTGAGGACTCCTTGCAAAGGGGGTGAATTCTGTCTCTGATTCCTGCTGAGGAGGCCCAAGCAGACAACGACAGACTGAAATGAGGTGGGAGGCTGCCCCTGAGGAGGGCCTTGCTCTGCCCTCAGGGAATGGCAGTGATCAAAGCAGTGGGGGAGGCAGGAGCCTCTGGCAGGGTCACCTGTCCTCTGGTCACAGATATGATGGACCTGGGCCTGGGGCAGCAGGGGCGCTGTAGGCTTGCTGCCAAGGGATCTTTGAGAGCTGGGAAACCAGACACCTGTCCCCTGGTCTCTGCTCACTGCCCCCTGGGCCCAGGAGCTGGATGTCTCGGGGTTCCTGGTGATTCTCAGCCCAGTCTCAGCCCAGGTCTACCCCTCCCAGAAATAATGATCTCAGGACATTGTGTGTGTGGTGGGAGAGGCAAACATGAACCGAGGAGGTGTTTGGTTGGCCAGGAGAAGAGGAGCAAATTTGTATGAAGGGCTCTATTCTCTGGGGATTGAGGAGGATGAGAGAGACCTGCAGCATTTCCATCTCAGCAGAGCTCTGGGGCGTCTGCACTATGGCCTGGATTCCACTCTCCTCCCCTTCCTCCTGCACTGCTCAGGTCAGGACAGTCCTGATTCCCCAGCCCACTAAACTACCTCCCAACCACATGGAGGAAATGTCTCTCCCTCTTTCCCTCCCTCCACCATAATGGCTGTTTGTGTTTCCAGACTCAGTCAGCCTGTGTGACTCAGTTACTCTCTGCGTCTGCCTCCCTGGGAGCTTTGGCCATGCTCAGCTGCACCCTGAGCAGTGAGCAGAGCACCTTCTACATCGGATGGAATCAACAGCACCCTAGGAAGACCCCTCAGGATGTGACGTGCCTGAAGAGTGAAGGAAGCCACAGCAAGGGGGATGGAATTCCTGATCATTTCTGGGGCTCCAGCTCTGGGGCTGACCGCTACTCAACCATCCCCACCAGCCAGTCTGTGGAGCATCTCACAGCATTGCTGTGTCATTTGTTGAAGCAACAGTGATCCAGATGAATGGGGAAGTGGGATGATCCTGTTTCTTCTGACCTGCTACCGACACTGTCACATGGCTCCCAGAAAGAGTGTCTGGTGTCCTGACTATCAAAAGTGTTGGATTTTTTCTTCTTGTTTCTCCAGGGAAGAGCAAGGCATATAGCTTCCTACCATGAGCTCCCCAGGCAGCAGGCGGCTGGAAAGCTGCTACAGAGTGACCTGGTGCTGCAGTAATGGTGCAAATGTAGAAAGCAAACCTGGTGCACCCTGCTGTCTCGTGCGGTGTCATTCCCTAGGGGAGCAGGAATACTCTCCTCTCCAGGCGGAAACCCCAGGATGACACCCCTCACTCCTGCCTCACTGGAGTTCATTGGAGTGACCACCTTAGAGGTATCTCACTGATCTTCTGGACCAAGGATTTTAGAACTCTCGCAATAAACTCGAAAGCACATGCTAATTTAAGGAGGAGAGAAAGAGACAGAGGCAGAGAGACATAGGAACAGTAAGAATGGTGGGAGTAAATGCACTTGACTCTTTCTTATATCTTGAGACATTTTATCTCAGGTGTCCAGGACGTGGGTTTGGTGAGTGAGAGAGAAGGAGGAGGGACCGACCCCATCACAGTGAAGAAAAGAGGTGCTAATCCAGAAAAATGAGGGAGAAATGAGAAAGATGCATTAAGGCCACCTTGACACCCCTGAGACTGAAAGGCAGGACTCTGTGACCTGTTGAAAAGCACGCACTCCAGCCTCAGAGGCGGCCGGTGCAGCCGGAATCCTGCCTGCCCTTTCCTCCCCTCGCTCATCCACGGCCCGGCTCAGTGCTCACTGGGACCCACAGGGGGTGACTTCCTACTGCCCCTGGGGCCTGGGGACAGATGGTGCCCAAGGGACTGAGAGAGCCCTAGTTCCCTTGGAGCTTGGGTGACAAAAGACACACAGACTTGGGACAGCTCTGTCTGCACTGTGAGTCCTCAACAGGCCTGGGTGTGTCCACCATGGCCTGGTCACTTCTCCTCACCTTCCACACTAACTGCCCAGATGTCATATGACACATGTGTGACCAAAATGGCTACATCAAAAGTACATTAATAATCGCTATTTTCACATAAAAAGAGAAACAATCCATTAAAATGGGCAAAAGATCTGAACAAACAATTCACAAAGGAAAATAAATAATAAAAAATTTTAAAAAGTGCTTGGCCTTATAAGTCATCAGCAAAAGGGAAATTCCAACTATAATGAAACCTGGACCAAAAGGTGGCCCATAATGAGTCAATTAGCACAATCAGAGCTGCCTCGGCTTAATGGAGAGGAAGGAATATGCACCTACAGAAATTATGCACCTACTTGGGGCCGGCCTGGTGGTGCAGTGGTTGAATTTGCACCTTCCAATTTGACGTCCCTGGGTTCGCTGATTTGGATCCTGGGTGTGGACATGGCACCTCTCAGCAAGCCATGTTGTGGCAGGGGTCCCACATATAAAGTAGCAGAAGATGGGCACGGGTCTTAGCTCAGGGCCAGTCTTCCTCAGCAACAAGAGGAGGATTGGCAGCAGATGTTAGCTCAGGGTCAATATTCCTCAAAAAAAACAAACAAACAAACAAAAAAGAAACTATGCACCTACAGAAACTGATGGAATGAGAAAGTCTAACAAACCAAATGTTGACAGGGATGTGGGGCCAGAGGAACTCACCTATCTTACTCATTTGGAATGTGAGATGCTTTGAAAACTTTTGCCAATTTCTGATAAATTGAAATCTAAACATTTAGTTTGACTCAGCTTTTCCAGTTTTATATATTTAAGCAAACCAAAAAAGAAAGAAAGAAAACAATGTCATAAAGGGAAATATGTAAGAATGCTCACGCTGGAAAAGACCTTTTAGTTGTAACACCAAAAGCTCCAACCAAAAAAAGAAAAACCAAAAAAACAAATTGATAATTTGGAATTCATCAAAAATGAAATACCCTGCACTTGAAAGTCACTGCTAATAGAAGGACAAGACAGCCATCGACTGGGAGAATATGCGTGCAAATCACTTACCTAATAAAGGACTTGTGTGGATAATATGTTGCAGAGTTCTTTCCATTCAATAATTACAGGAGAGTTCAATTTAAAATTAGGAAAGATATTTCAACAGACACTGCACCAAAGATGATACATGATAGCAAATAAGCTCATGAAAAATTTTTCAACATCATTATATATTATGGAAATGCAAATTAAAATGGAAATTATATGCCACTAAACCTGCATGAGAAGGGACAAAAGTACAATACTGAGAGGAGGCAGCACAGCTACTCTCACACGGCTGGTGGGAGCACGGAATCGACAAACTAGTTAGGAAAACAGTTGAGCAGTTTCTAAAAGGGGTAAATATATAGCTTCTTAAGACCCAGCTGCTCTGTTTCCCCAAGAAAAAATAAAGTGCATACTCATTCAAAGACTTGTACACAAATACTCAGCAGGTTTATTCATTTATAACATAAAGTTACATATTAAATTTTATTTTAACTACTTAATATATGAAATTCACATATTAAATAAATGCAAACAAATAAATTTACTTCTAACATAAATAACGGCTTTATGTATAAATAGCCCAAAGTGTAAAAGACCCAAACGCTCATGAACAGGTGGATGGAGAAGCAGACTGCGGCCCGTCCATACTGTGTGCCCAGGAATGGCCTGTGGATAACTGTGAAAACAGGGATGGGTGTCAAAATACATATGCTCAATGAAGGAAGCCAGACAAGTAAAGCTGGGAAACCAGAACAAAGATTTGAATTATATAAAATTCTACACAATGGACATTAATTTATAAAGACAAAAGCAGATCAGCAATCACCTAGGGATTGGGGAGGGGATGGCGGGATGGAGTGGTTTCAAACTGGTGATGTCAACATAATGACAGATACAGTCATTGCCTTGACGGTGGTGATGGATTCACCAGTGTGTTCATATATTCATGAGAGCTTGCCAAATTACACACTATAAAATGGCAGTTGATTATTTGAAAATTAAACCTCACTAAAGCTGTCATAAATACATCTCAATCCCTTCTTTGTGAAAGAAAAAGTTCTTTCGAATCGGTCTCCAGCTCTCCTCAGAGCCACAGCTTCAGTGCCGTAGACCACTGCAAATGTCCCCTGTATGGTTTGCCACCCAACCACCAACCTAGTCTACTTAATGTCCCTGAGTATTTGCAAACACTGCCGATCTTCCAAGAATCAAGCACATTTCCTAGGAACAGTTATTGCTTTGTTTGTCCACCAGCAGAACCCCGGTCTCCATTCAGACCCAGGGCTCCAGTGGCTCCTTCATGTGGCCCCTGTGGAAGGAGCTGCTCGGGTCTTGCTCCCAGAGCCCTCTGCCTCCTCACTCACTGCAGACTCAGTCTCACTGTCCTGTGGTCAGATTTCCACATCTCTTCCTCCTAGCAGGCCAGGAAGCCCACAGTTAAACAGGTTGTTGATCAATATCACTTACGTGGGGGCAGAGCACGGGGTGTGGCGCATGGATGTTTGTGGACCCACAGTGACCAGGCTGTCAAGTCAGTGTCCCTGACATCATTTCCAACCTGAGACTGAAGTTAGAACAGTGAGCAGCAGGGGGCGCTGTGGGTCTTCCCCAAGGTTGCACCTTGGGTGCCCCCTGCTGTGTAATCCCTCAAATCCTCCAGGGCTGGGACATTGGTGCTTGTGTTTGCTGAGGGGTCTCAGTAGCTGTGTCCTCTCTGCTCACAGGTCTGAGTAAGGTCCCTCAGCTGCTTCCTCCCTGGTCCCTCTGATGGGGCAAACTCTGAACTCACCCATCAGCTCCTCCATCTAAGGAATCAAGCTCAGACTCAGCTGGTTCTCAGGACAAAAGTGGGATCATCATTAGGGGGAACAAATTTATGTGAGCAGCCCCTTCTCTTTCAGGTCAATGGAGAAGAGCAAAGATTTGGGGGCCACCCAGCCCTGATCTGGGGCCCCAGCAGGCTGTGTGCACCACGGCCGGGACTCCTCTCCTCCTCATGCCTCTCTCTCCCTGCCCAGGTAGGGACAGTCTGCAGTGTCCAGAGTCAGCTCCTGAGCCTGTGTCAGCCCCCTGTGGCTGAGACCCTCTAGCTGCTTAACCTTAGTCTCTGCCTCATCATCCACGGGTGTCTGTGTCTGCAGGTTCCCTCTCCCGGCCAGTGCTGACTCAGCCACCTTGCCTCTGCATCACCTGGAGCATATGCCAGACTCACCTGCACTGCCAGCAGTGACATCAGTGTTGGTGGATACAGGATATTCTGGACCAGCCAAAGCCAGGGAGCCCCCAGGTATCTCTTGCTCTGCCACACAGACTCAAATGAGCATCAGGGCCCAGGATCCCCAGCCACTTCTCTGGATCCAAAGATGACACAACTAACTCTGGTGTTCTGCTCGTCCCCGGGCTGCGACCTGAGGACGAGGCTCACTATTACTGTAACACATGGCCCGGCGTCACTAATGCTCACATGTGCTCCAGACCCCCGAGGACGTGAGACACAAACCGCCCCCCCCACTCTCCTGGCCTGGTGCGCTCGCCCCTCTGGTGGCTCAGGAGATGGCTTCTGCTGTCACATCTTAGACAAGACCTGATTTTCCTAGAACCAGAACAGTTGACAAAGTCATACCCTTTTCTTCATATCATGAAGAATATCATTGCTAATATATTCTTATCCAACTCATGTTTGCATAGACAAAAATTGCTTGTTGAGAGAGAAGAGTCTCTCAGTGGAGACATTTGAGGAGGCCAAAAGAGATTGAGTCTGCCCATGCCCAACGCAGGGTCGAGTGACTGCGATATGCTTCCGGTCTGACTGTTTCAGTTTGGATTTTGTGATAAAATGCCAAGATGCAGAAATTAATTGTATTCTATATAGCAGTAATGAACCTTCAATTTTTAAAAGAAAAACAATAACATACAACATTACTAATATTTAATGAAACGTGGATATATCTGAGAAAAATTGCAGATCTTGTATACTGAAAATTACAAAACCCTTCAAGAGAAATTTAAAAAATAAATGAATGAATAGATATTCCTAGTTTCTGGGTCAAAAAACTGACTGTCACTAAGATAACAGTTCTTCCCGAAATGATCCAAAGACTCGCTGCAAGGTCTTCAGGTAAAATGTAATCATGATGAACCATGAGGGAGAAGATCTCAGCAAAGAAAGAAAATGCTAAGAGCAGACATAAATGGCGCACAGCCCTGGGATGCTCCTTCTCTCCCTCCCGGGGAGCCGATCCATCTGGGAAGGGAGGGGTGGAGCATCGTCTTTGAACTCCAGGAACAGAGAGGTTGTTTTCGATGATCAAGGTGAGGCAAGGAGAGCAGCGTTAGTCCCAGAAGAGTCAGAGGCCAGGTGGGGAAGCTTCTCTGAGGGCAGACGGGCAGAGGGTGGGGGCAGCAGGCCAGGGCTGGATGCCACTGGGCCCTGAGCCCGTGCTGGCACCCACCATGTGCGCCGGGGGTGATGGGTTTCTTGTTGTCGCCTCACCACAAGGAGCACCTTCTGATCTGTCACCTGTGCATGAGGATTGTGACCCAGCGGCTCTAAAGAAGAAGGTGCTCCCAGGGTCCCTGACATCATTTCCAAGGCTCAGAAGTGGAACCTGCATCCATGAATCCTGGACAGGAAACCCAAAGGCTCTTCTCACAAAATCATGGATTACTGGCGATAGCTGCCTGGCCTGTCGCAGAAAGAGTGTGAATCCGTCCTTCAACAAATGGGGCGCCGACAGCCTGGTCTCGTGGGGTTGTGTACAGTGCACAACCATCCAGGAATATTCCTGGACCTCTGCTTCCCTGTGACCACAACCTCCTGAGGTCTGTGTAGGGCCCAGAGCACAGGCTGCCCTTGTGCCACCGCGTATCACAGATTGTTCCACAGGACAGGACCCTGCAAAGGGCCAGAACGAGTGAAGAGCAGGCAGAGATTTGGATGAAGGGCTGTGTACGACTTATGGTTCTCCTGAGCACAGAATCAGTAGGATGTGTCTCTCTCTCTCTTTATCCATGTATCTATGTATGTATCTGACTATCATCTATCCATCTACCTATGTGTGTATGTATGTGTGTATCCATCTATGGAAATTTATTTTAAGAAATTTTTTCACATGATTATAGAGACTGGCAAGTCCAAAATGTGCAGAAGGCTGGCAGGCTAGAGACCCAGGGAAGGAAGAGTAGAAGTTACAGTTGGGTTCTGAAGGCAGTCAGCTGGCGGAATTCCCTCTTCCTAGGGGAGGTCAGTCTTCTCTCTATCAAGTCCTTCAACTGATTGGATGAGGCCCACCCACATGGATAGTAATCAATTTCAATCAATGTTTACTGATTTAATTATTAATCTCTTTTAAAACATGCATTCACAGAAACTCTTAGAGTAATGTACGACCAAATATCTGTGTCCTGACCGAATATCATGGCATACATAAGCTGACACATAACATGAACCTCCACAGGCCCCTCCCTTCCCTCTGGGTGTGGAGGAGGATGAGAGATGTGAGGTAGCTGTGCCTTAGCTTTGGGGCCTTAAGGGGCAGGGTTCAGGTTGTCCTCACCATGCCTTGGGTCCCCCTGTTCCTCACTGACCTTGAACACCACACCTTTAATGGCTCGCTGACACACGTGTAGGCACACTGCCCAGGGCTGCCCTGCTCCCTGCAGCGTGGACCTGTCCTGTGCACACAGGACTCTGCTTCTCTCCCTGCTGAGCTGGCCTCCTGCGGGGACTGGGATTCCCGGATGGAAAGCCAAGATCTGCTGCCCCGGAAAAAAGCGCTGGATAGAATGGAGTGATTTTGACACATCAGCCCCTGGGATATCCAGTTAAAGCTCCAGACCCATCGGAACAGCCACACTCTCACAACCTCAGTTCTCTTCTCGGTCTCCACATGGCCCTCGGCCAACAGCTCTGGTTTCCAAGTCGATGGTGAAGCTTAGCATCACTAACCAGCACAACCCAGATGCCACAGTGCTCTTCCAGTGTGGGAGGGCTGGGGACCAAGAGTCACACTCCTTGGGCAGCAGGAGTCAACCCCCCTTCAGTGCTAACGAGGGGCTGACTTTGTAGCATTATTATTAAATTTGCAGAGTGTCTCCTCACCTGATCAGTGAAGACATGAAACACGAGTTGGGAGCTCCTCCCCTCACAGTCTCCACAGCCAGAGCTTTCTTCTCAGTCAATGCTCAGGTTTTGTGGCTCCCATACTGGGTGACTCCGTTATCTTTGCAATTTCCCCCTCACTTATCATCCTCTCTGGCAATCCCAAACGTCTGCTGTGAATCCTCAAGTGAGTCAGGCTGTGGACAACATGAGCAGGGACCCCAAACCTCCCCTTCTCCATCTTTTATGTGTTTCAGGCTCCTGCTTCCAAGCTGTGCTCACACATCCATCTGTGGTGTCGGGTCAGGTCTCAGGAACAGGATCATCCACAGCAGAGAAAGCAGCACCTTGAGATGATCAGTGTGGCCTGGCGACAACAGCATCCAGGCAGAAGCCCTAGAAATGTGGACCCAGGTGTTCTTTTCTCACAGCATCTGAGACAGACCCTCTGGCTTCAGGTCTGGCAGGAAAGCTTCCTGAGGGTCTCTTAGATCCTGTCCTAGGATGGGGTTGGCCACTGGGACCAGACATGAGATGATCTTGACACAGTGTCCAGATCTGTGAGGAATCACGATGCAGCCCCTCCCCCTCCCCCTGTGAGCCCGTCACTCTCTGGTCACTTCCTCATCTGAGTCTACATCCGGGTGACTCTGCCGTTCATCTGCTGCCATCCCTGAATGTCTGGAGACTTTGTGGGAGCTGCGGCTCTGAGGATGGCTGCGCCATTCGTGACAGCCTGTTCTCACCCTCATCACTGCTGCACAGACAGAAGCTTTCTTTTCAGGGCACAAATTCTCTCTAGATAATTGACGGAAGAGTCAACAGAAGGGTGATGCCAATGTGTCCAGCCGAGTTAAGAACCTGCCAGTATCTGACCACAAGGAACCCATGTAATCCAATCCCAGATCTTTGTCAGAAACCCAAAATATGCCTCTATTTTCCTGTTTTACCCAATCCCAGGATGGTGGCCCTCTTCCTGTCCTCTTGAGGCCAGGAGCAGTAACTTCCATCCTGATCCCCTGGGCCTGACCCTCAGCTCTGTGCATCTTGCTCCCTGGGGGCTCCCTGCCCTCAGACCCCAGGCTCCCTTGTGAGGACTGACCTTCCTGCATGAACAGGAACCCAGGGGCAAGGCTGCTCCGAGAGTCACAGGACCCACTTGGGCGGAGGGAAAGAGGGTACCTTGATGCCTCTGTGTCCACATCCTCGGGACAGTTTGTGTCCCTGACCTCAGGACTGCGTCAAGACTGCAAACGTGTGTTTCTCTAGCCAGATCAGGAGAAATCGGTGAGAGTTTATCAAGGCAAAGAAGAGACCACTGTTCATCATTTATCACTCAATGAAGGCACAGGCCTTAGGTCTGTCAGTTCCCTGGAAGATTCTGGAAATGGAAAAGAAGACTCCACAGCTGGTGTTGGAAATCAAACACAGAATTAGTGGATGTAAAGGTTTACCATAAGCCAAGAGAGACAGAAGTGGGACTCAATCGTGAGAGTGAAATGAGTGGATTTGTTTCAAAACCATCCTTTTTTGTCTCCTTTCTCATTGCAAAGGTTTAAGTAGAAAAACACAGATGACGTTTTCAATAAACGCTTAAGAAGATGACAATTAAATTCATCTCCATGCCTGCCTTTGTAAAAATAAATATAGAAATAAAGCAATAAGGACTACTTCCTCAATGGCTTAAGGATGGTGTATCTTTAAACCAGAGAAAAGCATTATCCCAGAACAGAGAAGACTAGAATTGTTCCATTTCGGTCTTGGACCGCACGTGATGACTGCCGACACAGCTCTTCTGAAAGGTTTACCCTGAGATTTGTGTCAAGTCAAGAATAGAAAAAAAGAGAAAACATTTAAATATGAAGAGTTAGATTTTAATTATGAAAGCTATAAGTATGTACCTAGAAGTCTAGTGATTGTACTGAAAATTAATTAGGATGAATGAAAAAATTATCTGAGTCACAATGAATAAACGTAGTATCTCATGTTAAAAGTATGTAATCTAAAATGTAGTTCAAAATGTATATGATTCTGTTTCCAGTATAAAAAATTAAAAATTTGACCATATCTGTAGAAAAACAATTACAAATTTCAGCACGTAATAAAATAAAAAATTGAACAAATGGTGGAATGTTTCCTTACATGAAAACAGAGTAAAAATGTCAGCAGTGAGTAGACAGGTTATATGGGCACCTTTATTATTTATGTTGTGACTTATTCATACGTGTTTCCCCTTGAGAAAGTGTGGGTTAGCATAAGCAGAGGTCACGGTGCACGTGACACGCCACCACTGCAGAGCCTGACATGGACCAGGCACAGTGACCCCGTGTGCTGCCCACTAACTGGCATTTGCTGCTAACACATCCCTCCCTCTGATATCTGAGGGGCCGCACTGGAGCAGCACCCACTGTGGGGACAATGATGTCCTCCCTTCAGCACTTCCTTGCTTATGTTGTTCTGGAGCCTCTGCCCATAGGGAGCGAGGACTGAGGCTCAGCTTGACAGGAAGGAGAGGCTGGAGAGAAAACAGAGTGAAAGAGAGAAAGAGACCAAATTTCTTGGGTCCCAAACTGTGAGTGCACAGGGTCAGATCTGTGGTGCCTTTGTGTTTTTATTCCCTGCGCTGGGGATGGGTTATGACACCCCACCTCAGCCCAGCAGTGGAATCAGTATGGGGACAGTGGAGACAGTTGTGGATGGTCCTCAGCGAGAAGGCCACAGCAGTGAATTCTGAGCTGAATGTGACCAAGAGGCTGCAGCCTGAGCAAGGCCTGGGTGTGGCCCCTTCCTGTGGGGAGTGAGAGGCAGAAGCTGAGCCAGGGGTGGAGGCAGGGGATCTCTGTCTGAGGGGCTCCTAACCCCTCATGTCAGGCCGAGAGGAATAAGGGCTGGGGCAGCAGGAGGCGCTGTGGGCCAGTCGCTGGAGGTTCCATGGGGTGATGGCAGCTAGGAAAACAGCCACCACCTGAGTCTGTGACCCATGTCCAGTGACCTCCATGCCAGGGTCCCAGGGCCTCAGGGCCTCCACCCAGCCCACTTCTCCCTCGGTCAGATGCCGCATGTTTTTTGGAGGGAAGGAAGGGGATTTAGGGAAGAGGTTTGGAGGCTGGTCCTCGGGGACTGGGTGAGATGTGAGTGAGCTGTACCTCCTGAATGATGGTCTATGGACACACGTGGGGGGTTGAGGTCCTGAGCTCATCCTTGTGATGGAAATATAGACAACAGCCTTCCTGCCTTGTTCAGTGGTGACAGGAAGGTTGTAGTTGTCAAGTGTGTCATCTCAATGGACTTCCCTCCTTCTCTGAGATTTATCTGAGTTGTCCAATGTCCATGATCTCACATGTCCCTAGGCTGATATCCCACATGGGTCAAAAATGTCCCTGCAGTCCCAGGCATCACACACACACAATAAACTCTCCTGAATGAGAGAGATTGCCCTCCCTGATCCATGGAACAGGAATCTCAGACTTCATGAGGATGGGACCGGAAGAGATACCTCACACTGTCTCCCCTGACTCCATCATGGTGAGCAGGGAGGGGATTGTCTGATTGGTTTGGAAAATGAAAGGCCTGTCCCTGGGGCTGGAGCTGGGGCAAATCACAGGCTCACCACATGACTGGGAGATTTGGGGTCAGAGAGGAGAGGAAAGGACAGAAGGTTTCCCTCAGTGGTCCCAGCATGTGCATCATCTGCTCTCCACCCTCGTCATTAGTTCATGTTGGGTCAACTACTGTGCACACTAGGAGCTGGGCAGGGGACACTGTCTCATAAGACTCTGCTTCTGGTGCCCTGGTCTTTCTAATGTTCTGCAAAGGGTCAGTCTCAGGTGAAATGACACCAACTCCAATCAGGGAGGCCCCAGGCTGAAATTCAATACTCTCTGGAGAGGGAGAAGGGGGCAAAACTCCCTCATGAGGATGTCCTCTTCCCAGAGGGAGTGAGAAGGGCGATTACATCTCAAGAACCCACACTAGTGGCCATTGCCTGCCATCACCAGGCTCCTCCCCTGCAAGTGCCTCCTCTCTCAGGTGAGGACCTGTCCTAGAGGCCCAGCTCATGGATGTCTAGACACACACTCCAGTCCAGAGCCCTTCTGTCATGTTCCCCCAAACAAGTGATTCCTCAGGTCACTGAGGGCTGATTTCTGAGATTCTCCCCCTCACAGGGCCCAGGTCTCAGGGACTCTGTCCCAGTTACGTTCCTCTTCTGTGTCCTGGAGCTTGGATCAGAGTTAGCCTGACTCAGAAAAGTGAACGGTTCACTCATACAAGTAGAGAATGAGCCATGTGAAATATTCTATTCAACTCATACATTAGTGAGGAGACCAGTGAATGGTAAGGATTGGTCCAAGAGAAGAGTGTAGCAAAAATCAAAGTACTTCCATTCCACCAGGAATAGGACCTCTGAAGCAAAGATTTGGAGTGTTGGAGACACGCTGCTTAATCTCTAACAAGGAAGACATCACATAAGAGGAAAAGAGTCTGTGTCTTTCAATTACTGCCACCACTACTTGTCCTTGGTTTCAATCCATTGTCTGTTTTTCTCTAATCGAGCAGACATTCCTGGATGCTGGGGCAGGCTGCCCTGGGGACAGAGTCCACCAGGGGTGTGTGAATCTGCCAGGGCTGCCATAACATAACACCACAGATGGGGTGGATTAACCACAGATGTGTTTTCTCACATTTCTGCAGGCTGGAAGTCCAAGATCAAGGTGACGGCAGTTTGGTTTCTCCTTGGCTTGCGCATGGCTGCCTTCTCACTGTGTCCTCACAGGGACCTTTCTCTGTGTGCTCATCCCTGGTTTCTCTTCTTCTTCTTATAAACACACCAGCCCCACTTGTTTGGGCACCACCCTCATGACCTCATTTACCTTAATTACCTCCTTCAATGCCTTATCTCCAGGGACAGTCACATCAGGGTTAGGGTCACAACCTAGGATTTTGAGGGACACAGTTCAGTCCATATCAGGGAGTCAGGGCAGAATCAGGGAAACAAAGTCCAGCTCTGTTTGACTCAGGCTAGTTGACTCTCCATATTATGTGCATCCACACCATTTACTGAACACCTAATTTGGGTCAGACTTGGGTGTAGGGGCTCAGGATAGTAGGTGGACAAGATAGGAAGGGTTCACATGCTCAGAGTGGTGACACTGTCTAGGGGAAGAGAGAGTACAAACAAGCAAAATATACTGTATAGGAAAGCTGTTTTGGGAGAGTAAGGAGGGGTGAGCTTGGTGGGGTGGAGATGGGAGCATTAGAGGGGTTGTCAGGGGATCAACAGTATGTGATTTGTTTATGAGGCCCAGGTGCTGCATAGAAAATGAAGGAGGAGGAGGATTGGATGTAGGTAGGGACTAGGTAGGAACTGTGGACGACACAAATGTCAGACTGTGAGTCTGGCTAACCGGTGGAGCAGGTGGGATAGAGGAATAAGTTCAGATTCCCCATGTCTTGGAGGAAGGAAGTATTGAAGGATGGTGTTGGGAAAAAGAGGAACTGAGGCTGGGCTCTTGGGAAAAGTGCGGGTGTGGGGTGATTCAATCAATTGAGACAACATGATGGCTCCATCTAGTTGAGACAGGATTATTTGAAGCTCACATTTTCAGGAGATATGATCAGCTCTGACAAATGTGTCTACTCATTAGGAAGGCCAGGCCTGCGCATCTCTAGTTTACTCTCCTCTTACATTTGATGAAAACTTCACCTGTGCCTGTTCAATTTCAGCATCTTGTTAGAGGAACAGAACACGAAGGATGAACTCAGCCCCCTCCTTCTCAATGCTGCCCCCATATTAGAAACTTTCCACTTTTTAAAAGCCAGAAAATGACCCTTTCTACCAGATTAATTAATCTGAACTTCAGGAGCGGGATTCTGTAATGGGGTCATGTTAAAATGCTTCCAGAGGTTTATTTTATGTAAAAAAGATTGATAATGCCTACTTGGCTTCTCTTCTTATTTTCTTGAGGAAGAAAATTGGCCAACAAGACAGGACAGGCTGAAGAGGCTGAGACTTGGCTCCAGATGGGACCTCAGGCCTCATATGAGGGGGCCTGCTCTCCCACTGGGCAGGGTCCAGGAGGATGGTCCACACATCCTGATCCCAGTCATCCCCTGTGGGGGCGGAAAGGCTGTGCCTGGAAGCAGGTGTTAGGATGGCGTCATTTCCCAGGCAAGCAGAGTCTAGTAGGAGAAATCAAGAAGACTCTCCTAGAAACCAAAGTGTGATGGATGCATTTCAAGAAAGACAACCCCTCAGTGCAGTGAGAAGGAGGATCTAGGCAATGCTTTACCCCAAAATCAAGAGAAGATAGTGGATGGATGGGTGTGGCTCCCCCCTGGGCACTGGACAGTTTCCTTGTTGGGCAGGGTTGGCCCTGGGTCACAGCTGATAAGGGCTGTGCTGAGACAGAAGTCTGCTTCAGGGTCCACAGCTGGTATTAGTCTGAAGGCCTGCTTCCTGGGGCTTAAATGGGCCTGTCCCCAGCCCATTTCCTGCCCACAGACCACTCTGCACAGGGCTGGAGCCAGGGCACAGGGCTGCCTCAAGATTCCCATTCAGACTGAGGGCAGCAGGCCTGCCTCCAGGGGCACTGATGAGCATTTGTCTTGTGCAGTTCCTGGATGGGCAGGACTGCTCCTGGACTGTGGCTAAGAGGGGCTGGAACTGGATCACGGGCTGCTTCAGGGCTCACAGCCAGGGACACGGTTGTCAGGCCTGCTAACTGAGGCACAGACGGGAGTGACTCCTGCTGGGTCCATTGACAAATGGTGCAGGTGACAAGATGAAGACAAAAAAAAGATGTGCCATGTTCACAGGGGTATGGCACTGATCTGGGCCTGTGGTCAGGACCCCCTGAGCATGGGCCTGCCTTCTCAAACACCACTCCTCAGCCTTGGGTTCCACCAGGATTTCACAGTCTCCTACCTGGATCCAGAAGCTCCCACAAAGGCACTTTTCTCCATTGATGGCCACCAAATCATGGTTGCTGAGTGAGGACATGAGTGGGGGACCGCCTATTCCATCATCTTGCTGATGTCACTCGCCTGTTAAGTGATATTTAAAAATTTTAGGTAATGTATTTTGTTCTCGTATGGTTAGTCATTTTTGTGTTCAACCTAGGAAGAATTTGTCTATTGCCAGGACATGAAGATGTTACTGTATTTTTTCTAGAACTCTTATGATTTTAACTTTTATATTGATGACTATGATTCAAATCAGATTGAGTTTTTCATATGGGACGAGTCAGTGGCCAGTGGTCACTATTTCCAGACCACAGGCTTGTGATCAATTAAAGAAAAGCCAGTGACTATTTCAACAGAAAAGAATTTGATAAAATTTCAGAACTTGTTTGTGATTTTGAAACAATCTCTCAGGAAACTGGAATCAAAGGGAAGTCCCATTCCCTGACAGAAGACAGGAAATAAATAAATCATCAAAAATCATTATTCTAAGTCACTTTATGTTAGAATTTCTCTATTTAAAACAGAGATAAAACAAACGTCACACATCAGAAGAAGCGATCTGTTAGAATTGCTATGAGAGCAGCATCCTTGGTCCTGCAGAGGACGTTCTAGATTATGAGCTTCCCCACACGCAGGGACGTCCTTGTCTGTCACAGTTTTTAAATTAAATGATCATGAGGAATAGTCCTCCAGGCTCTCTAATGGGTCACATTTTTACAGATCGTCATAGTAAAGTTGTTCTGGAATTCAAATGCTATAAAATCTCTTCTTACAACCCTTTATCCTAGATGTCTGACTCAGTCCAAGGATAATACTCCACCAACCAAATTGGAAATATGAAATGTTTAAATAAAAAGTAATAACACAATATACATCCACTTCTTTAGGGAATGTAAACAGGGTAAACTAATCAGAAAAACAAAATGATGATAAGAATCATAACTGCATTCTTTGTTCAGTATTTCTATGCTTAAATTTTATCTAAGAGAATATGCACAATGGGATCAGATGTAAGTGTGGAAATTTCCTAGTAAATTATTATAATAAAAACAGGTATTTGCTCATCTCAGCATGGTCAGTATCTCCAGCAGGTGATGTGTGAGCCTGGTCCTGATGGAAGGGGACAGCGGTGGGAAAGGAGGACCAGAAGTACCAAAAGGAGAAGGTGACACTGGGTTTCAGGGTTAAGCATCCTCTTAGCAAAGGGGCCCTACTTGTGCTTTTGTATAGGCTCCAGGGGAGAGGTGAGCCAAGAGGTCGGAAATAAAGATGGTCACATATACAGAGACTTTGAATGTGACACTCAACAGCTTTACATAATCTTGACAGTGAGAGAAATTGTGTGAAACGTTTAAGCAGGGAGGTGCCTTTATCAGATAGATGCGCTTGAAATATCGCTCTAAATACAGAGTGAAGAATGGAATACAGTGGGCAAACTGTGGGATGAGGCCACACTGAGGGACTCTGCAAGGCTGGGGGAGCAGGGCTGGGCTCCTGCACGTGGTACCTGGAATGGGGCAGAGCCATGTGCAGCTGAGGGGAGGCTGGGGACAGAGCACAGAGAATCTCAGTGTCCATGTCCTGAGGGAGATGAGGGGCTCTCAGCCAGCAGGAGCAGGCTCCAGATGCCCAGAGGAATTATGCGAGTCTATGCACTGCCTCTTTCTCCTGCTGGGATCTAACTTCCATGTGAATAGGAGTTTTCCCCTCTTATGTCACTGCTGTATCTACAGAGCCCAGAAAACTGTGGCACAAAGGACAAACTCAGCAAGTGTTTGCTGAAAGAGTATTTGAATTCTCCTGAATTTCAAACCTTGTTGAAGAGCAGATCTGAGGCAAAGATAATGATTTCTGCTTTCTGGACAGCTTGAGCCTGGAGTTCTGAGTCGAATTAAGAGTAGAGGTTAAGTAATAATGGTGATCTCATTGTCTATAGGACAGAAGAGAAACTCCCCCTTGACCCTGGGGACAGTGACCAGGGAGATGGACTGGGTTCCACGGCTTCACACAGAGAAAGAGAAGGATGCGCTGGGCCTGCAGGGACTGAGGAAAAAACCATGGGGAGCAGGCGGAAGGGGGAACAAACTGTGAGCACAGGAGACAAGCTCCATGAGCAAATAAACTGCAGAGTGTGGGTGAACTTGATAGAAGTCAAATAACATTCCACTTAAGAACATGTATGATAGACATTTTTTTTTTAGGATTGGCACCTGGGCTAACAACTGTTGCCAATCTTTTTTTTTTTTTCTGCCTTATTTCCCAAAACCCCCTGTACACAGTTGTATATCTTAGTTGCAGGTCCTTCTAGTTGTGGGATGTGAGACGTCGCCTCAACGTGGCCCGACGAGCTGTGCGCGCCCAGGATCCGAACACTAGGCCGCCGCTGCAGAGCACGCGAACTTAACCACTCGGCCATGAAGCCGGCCCCTAATGATAGACATTTGTTAACAAGATGTTAAATATAGAGCTCATGATCCAGCACAAGATCAATGAAATTTTAATACTCAATTTTTTAACCCAAAATCCTATGAAGGACCCTAGTGGGAAAACCTGTGAAGAGAGGATGATGGGGTTGGTAAGCTGTGTGTCCATAGAAGAGATGATTCTGAACAGGGAGAGATGGATGACAGAAGCCAACAAATGAGGGTCTAAGACTTTCTCTGCCAGGTTGGACTTTACTCTAATACAAGATTGCGTGATGGGAGCTGCACAGCTCAAATATTAGGATTCATTGTGCTTCTTTGATTTCTCACTAGTACAGGCAATAGATTACCTAAAAATTGGAGTTTAAAACACAGATAAGGTTATGTGAGATTATTTGGAATTCATTGCTTTATGCACAAGTGATGGAACACTGAACATGGATGCGCTCCCTAAACCACATTAAAATGAAGGGATATGATGTTTGCAACATCTTGTCTCATGGTTAAAACACTTTAAATTCCAATTTCTGTACATTTTTCCACCTTCCATGTGCACTGCCTTATGAGAGAATGATACAAGAGTCATTGCCTCCAATGTATGTGAATGCCATTAACAGATGATCAGACCATGGATGTGTGAATAGAGACAGTGACCTGGTGAGCTGCAGAAACCAGCTGTGCTCTCAGGGCTTTGGCCCTGGTCAGGGGTGTGTCCTGTGACCAGGAGGGGGCAGTGAAGGACAGCCCTTTGGTCCCTACAAAGCTGCTCAGCAAGGACCATTCACTCAAAGGAGCCTGGGCCTGGGGGCTGGACCCTGTGCTTACTGAAGGAGGCTGAGAAGCTCTGTCCTCTCTGGCCTGGCAGAGTCCCCTGAGCAGGGACCTTTGTGTTGTCTCGGTAGGTGCTTCCTCCCAGGGCTCTCCCAAGGGGTGAGGCCAACCTCCCTCCTCCTCAGTGTGTGGTGTGAGCTGAGCTCCAGCACCAGGGCTCAGGGAGGGGCTGGGCAGTCACTGGATGGAAACCCATTTTCATGGGCAGCCCCTACTATGGCACAGGGTGGAGACCATGGGGATGTGTGCACCATGGCCTGGTCTCCCCTCCTCCTTGTGCTCCTCTCTCACTGCACAGTTGGAGACAGGCTTTGGGGACAGAGGGAAGCCCCCAACATCACTTCTCCCTTGCTTAGACTTCTGAGAAATTTCCCATGATTCTTGCCCAGCAACCATGCCTGTCTGTGTCTGCAGGTTCCCTCTCCCAGCCTGTGCTGACTCAGCTGCCCTCCCTCTGCATCTCCTGGAAAAACAGCCAGACTCTCCTGGACCCTGACCTCTCGCTTCAGTGTTGACAATTACTGGATATGCTGGTACCAGAAGAAATCATGGAGACCGGGCAGAGAAAGGATCCTGTGGTGATGGAAATAAATGTCCTGTATCTTGACTGTATCAATGCTACTATCTTAATTATGGTATTGTACTATAGTTTAGAGAGATAGTACCATTCGGGGAACCAGGTAAAAGGTTGATGTAATTTCTCTGGGTTGTTTCTTACAACTTCCTGTGAATCTACAATTATCTCAAAGTAAATAGATTAGTTTTAAAAACTCAAAAGATGCTGGCAAAACCAGGGAAACAGATATGTCAGTTTGTCAGTTATGGCATGTGCCTTAGAACCCTAACGTCATAACGGCCGGTGACCTTGACAACTCCAGAATCCTCAGGCTTCAGGGCCTAGTTTACAGTGCTCTGCCAAGTGCTGTAGACGTGCTCGATAGTCAGTGCCAAGAATTGAAGAAAACGGGATGTTTTCGTCAATCAAAAAGCGCTTTCAGCTTTCAGGCGGTAGTTCAAGGCTTCACCTCCGCAGGTAGTCTTTGAATATACTACTCTTAATCGTCCAAAGGGACTAGCAGTCACAGGAAGTGTTCTGTTTTGTTTCTCCTAAAACATGGGAACTGATTCTTACCTTCAGCACTGCTTTCATGAAAAGCTACTCATGTTCACAAGGTTCAGTGCTGCTGAGTACAGAAAGCAGGCTTTACATACTCAAGGGAGACTCTTTCTTGGCTCCATGAGAGAGAATTTTCTGTAGACCTATGACAATATCTCCCTATTCATGAAAGAGTTTTTGTGTCCTGAGAAATTTAGTTGTTTTACCTTTTATGACCAAAGAGTCATAGCTTAGAGGTTATAAGCTCAACAAAATAATATCTAAGACCCTGTTGTGTTTAGAAACTTATTGATGTTTCCAGTATTATTTGCTGATCTTTGAGAATTTCCCCCCAAAACTTGAATACTGATTTAGCTACGATTGGAGTCAATTTTCCAGAATCTTCAGTTATCTAAATTTTTATGTTAACATGAAACTAAATTGTAATTACTTTTTCACAAATCTCTAGGTCACTTTATTTTATCTGTCTCAGGCCACAAATTGTCCTGGGTTTTGGGTTTTTTTTTTTTTTTTACCTTCTTGTAATATTCTCAACCTTTGGCCTCTTGGTTCTCCCCTTCCCAACAGCTCGTGGCCATCTTTGCTTTGCTGCTGCCCCCTTCTCCCCACCTCTAAGAGTTGGCATGCTCCGGGGCATGTCCTGGAAACTGTTCTCCATCTACCTCAACTCCCTGTGTGCCCTCATCTTTTTTAATAGCTTTCTGTAATTTGGAGACTTGAATTTGAGCTATAGAGTTCGGTTTTGGGGATCGAGGCTAATTTTTAGTGTCATGTTAACCTTGACCTTTGGCACAAAACTCTATCAGGTATTTGATGGGTGACTGGTTGTCCTGTGGTGTTTGTTGCTTTTCAGGGAAAGCTCTTCTGTTGAGGTGGACACCCACAGTGAAAATGCTACGTCATCTGAGAGTGCCGGTCGCACTCTGCTGATCCACAGCCCCGTGGAACTCAAAAGAGGCTGGAGGAGGCAGAAGCGACACCTCTTCTTGCTCAGCGATCTGTTGCTGATAACTAACACCAAGTACGTGTACACTACAGGCTCTCCTGATTACCATCAGATTGTGTTTTCACCAACCCTTACTGTGGGAAAATATTAAGTGGATTTCTTCTTTTGCTTTTGCAAATGTTTTGATCCTCCCTTTGGTCAACAAGTATCGACAGAGGTCTTGTTCTGTGCCGTGTCCCTGTAGAGAACACGATTGAGAATGTGACAGGCAGGGTCTCTCCTGCCTGGAGCTTCCGGACAGATGATAAAAATAAGAGGAGGGAAATTACACATTGAAGTTAGTGCTTCTCATAAGAGAGAGAAGAGGGTACCATGTGGAGAAGAAAATGGGACCATCCTAGAGAGGGGCTGTCTATGAAGGTCTCTCCGAGGTGGCAGCATTTAAACCAAACCTATGGGGTGAGAAGCAGCCGCATTCCTAGACTAGGTGGCTGAGCCTTCTAGAGTGAGGGACCAGCAGGACTCAGTGGGTGCAACTCAGCCCTCTGGAGGGAGGGGTTCAGGAAAGGCTGATGTGACTGGAGCCTGCAGTGTGGGGCACAATATCAGGTAAGATACTGTGGTCAGGGGTCCAGCCACACAGGGTCTCCACAGGCCACAACAAAGGTTGAAATATTATGCTGAAGCGTATTTAATTAAGCAAGTGACCATATCTGGTTTATATTTTTAGCATATTGTTCTGCCTATTGCTAGATAGCAGATTGGTGGGTAAGCAAGAGTGGACACAGGGAGACTAGTTAGGGAGGCAGTGGTTCTGATGAAATATGACAGGGACTCCATCTTGGGAGTGGCAGTGAGAAGAGGCAGCAGACAGATTTGGAACATATGTTGGAGACAGAACCAAATGGATGCACTTTCTTCCCAACCCTGGACACAAATGTAACCAATATCCAGCCTAGAACATGGTAATTGCTCAATTAACGTCTAACGGTAGGTGGATGCAAGGTCATCTGTTTACTTTCTTCATCTCTGTTTTCATGATTTATGAAACACCATAAAAGACAAAGAATATTTCACCAAACAAACTATCAAGAAGCTTTTTCATTACTAGAGAAAATGAAAACTCTTTTCTTGGCTCCCCTCACCACTAGCTCTCAGTTAGTTACGCCATGTCATAGGTAAGACACGCAAGTACCGACTTTGCAAAATGCTATATTTAATCTGAGCGACGTTAATAATAAGAAGCATGATTTATCAGAAGTTTTTTCTGTCAGGAATTATGCTGAGGACTTTATGTACCGAATCTTGTCTGACCCTTGCAACTACCCAGTGAGATAGGCTCATTTTCCTTATCTTATGGAGGACCTTGATGCCCGGAGGTCTTGCTGCCTTTCCCCAGGTCACCACCTTAGCAATTAGTGGAGTCCACGTTTGAAGCTAGGTCTGTTAATTTCAGCACACAGTCTCTTACCCAACCTGTGGTGCTGCTGCCTCTATTCTCTCTTTTGTCTGGATTTCACAGAACACACCACAATCAACTAGTTTCTCTCTCATCCTTGAAATCAACCTTTCCTTTGTGGTGAGGAAATGGCAACCTCACATCCTGGTGAGAAATGGAACTGAGAAACAAATGAGAAGTCTAGCTATCAAAAAAAAAAAATCAGAGGCCAAAATAAAGACGATAAAATATATTTAAGATGAGTGAAATTGCCTCCAGATGTAGGCTTGGAGATGACGATGTCATAAAGAGGACAGAGAGAAAAAGATTCTGTCCAGGGCTTGGCATGAGGTCCATTCAAGGCACTCTGCTCTTGATAGAGGAATGAGGCATTATTTTAAAAAGTGTAGACTAGTTACCAATCTCTTTATTTAAGCAAGGTTAGTATAGGGAACTGAAATTTCTTGGATGCATTCTTGGGACCACACGAGGAGCATCACAGATGGCTTGTTTAGTTTCCCCAATAGCTCTCCAAGGCAGGTACTGTTATCATCTCCAGGCTTCAGATAGGAAGACAAAGACTGAGGAAGGCTCAGGAACTGGCCCGATGTCATACACAGGAAAATGGTGGGAGAGACTGCACTGCAGGTCTGCCTTCATCCCAAGGCCATGCTCTTCCTGTCACACCATGTTGTATTCCTCTGTGCTCAACCTGAGACACACAAAAGCAAGCAACCACAACACTCATCTCCTGCTTGTCAGGACTTTACAGACCACTCACATTCAATTTTTAAGGGGAATACGTTCTCCTTCACTTTTCTTTTCACCTTTGTAATTATTACAGTATTTAGGAGAGTAGGAGACCTTTGTTTTCCTACCAGAAGCCACTTGTCTCAGATACTGCTAACCTCTGAATGGGTCTGATAGAACCTACAGTACTCTGGTAAAAACATTTTATATTGATACAGTGTTCTTTTCTCCTAGCAAATTGCATCCATTTCAGAGCTGAATTTTTATTTTGGTTGGTCCATTATCACAGAAGATGCCCACCATCTTTCACATACTGCTTTTCAGAGAGCTCTCTGTGTCTGCTCAAGGGTTTCATAATGTGACACAAAATCTATCAATTTATTCAATAATATTCTTGTTTATGAGACTCAGTTCCTGCAAGATTACTTTTATATGCTTTCTACATCCATTGGGAATGTTGGAAAGTGTAGGTGATCTAAGGCATTTGATTTGCTTCAGAAGACCTTGATATAGAGAGAGCAGAGATTTTTGATAAGGTAACTGTCTTCATCTGGTCAGGCTACCAAAACCAAATATCATCGACTGCTTGGCTTAAACCACAGAAATGTATTTACAGAGATTCATTTATTTATTATTAGTGCTTCCAGTGGCCCTCATGCCAAGCCCTGGACAGAGTCTTTTTCTCTCTGTCCTCTTTATGACATCACCATCTCCAAGGCTACAGCTGGAAGCAATTTCACTCATCTTAAATATATTTTCTTATCTTTATTTTGGCCTCTGATCTTTTTTTTGATAGCTAGACTTCTCATTTGTTTTTAAGTTCCCTGAGCATTCTGTTCCATTTCTCACCAGGTACCAAGCAGATGAGAGTTAGTCATTTCCTCACCACACAGAAAAGAAATTTATTTATTTACAGAAATTTGTCATGGTTCTGGAGACTGGAAATCTGAGATGAGGCTGTCAGCAGGGTCGGGTCCTCATGAGAGCTCCCCTCCCGGCTTGCAGATGGCCGCCTTCTCCCCATGGGCTCGCATGCCTCTCCTCAGTGTGTGCCTGTGGAGAAAGAGCTCTCTCTCTTCCTCCCAATCCTATTGGATTAGGACCCCACTCTTATGACCTCATCTAACCTTAATTACCTCCTATAAGCTTTATCTCCCAAAACTGACATATTGGCTATTAGGGCTTCAAGGTATGAATTGGAGGGTGGGGAGTGGGGTGGGAGTTGGGGACACAATTCAGTCCATAGCAGGAAGCAAGCAGTACTCAATGCTGCCACCTTGTACAAGAGTTTACCACAGCATTTAGAAAGCTGGCTACTAGATCATTTCCATAGTAAACATTTGGGGACATTCGTGATTACTGTTCATATGAGAAAATTTATTTATTTTTTTCCTACCAAGAAATAACAACTTCAATGAAATAGCCACCTGCAACAAGCTGCTTTTTTCCTTTCTGTCATGCCTCGCTCTCAGATGGAGTATTGTGTTATGTCCTGGATCGATCTGTTCAAGTTAATCACCTGAGTTTAGTGCCTGCTTTTTCTACTCAGGGAAGGGGGTGGAGTGACTTAGGTTCCGTTTTTCCTCAGTGTGTCTTGAGGCTTCAGTTGGAAACTCTTTCTTCTCCAGGTTGATGCTACAGAAACCAACACAAAGGGAGTAAATAGTTGACTGACTGCTGCGTATATATTAGTCAGACTAAATGAACTTTAGTTTGTGTGTAATAATAAAGGGGATTTATATGTCCTTTCTTCATGAGGAAATTATATTTCTCCCGTTGTGCTGGATGTTAATAACAGTCAGTGGAAATTGTTTGGAGATTTTTTTCATACTACATTAGAAACTTTGGTTCTCAAGAATTAAAGTCAGATGGGAACTTTGTTAACATTTTTGATATTCATTAGAATGCTAAATAAGAAGTTATTTTTCAAATGAAATTATGACTTGTTTTTTTAAACAGCATCTACTTCATAAGATACTAATACTCGTAGAGGCCCATGGAGAACGTACAGAAAGGAAGAGACTGTACTTACTTAGCTCACACCCCCCTTAGACATCTCTGTCCTCATATTTAGTTATTAAAGAATATATAAACAACGAAATCCAATTTTGTGTAGGTCAAAAGATGAAGATGACTATTAGCTTATTATCAGTGGCATTACAAAGATTCTTGCAGAAGATACCATGACCCCTACTCCCAGCATCTAAGGGAACACCTGTGCCTTAGAATGAGGGGAATCTCCCTAGAATCTGTGACTTTCCACAGTTCACCGGGGCTCACGCTCCCGTGTCCAAGTTGAGGTAGAAGAAAGCAAGAGGGATACCATCATCTTAGCAGACCGATAGCAAGGGCCCATGCCATAGAAATAAAAACTGCCTTTTCCCTCCTGCTCCCTTTGAGCCAGTTTCCATAAGGTTCATCCCTTCTCATTTCTACTGACATAATCTGAAGAGTCAGACACTGAGAGCAGAGAAATGCGGTGAGATCTCAGGAGAATCCACTGTAGTACAAGCCTTTGCTGTAATACATTTTCAGTATTTCCAGGCTAGCATTTAGCTTTGTTGATAGAATGTCAGGAGATTGATCCTCTCACTCTCAAATGAGAGAACAATACCGTCAGAAAGCCTGATGGCTCTGGGGGGAGAAAGGAGGCTGAAGGTAGGAACGATGAGGAGGGCACTACATGGAACTGTCCAGGTCAGCACTCATGGAGGCTGAGTCGTTGTGAGCATAGGCTCATGACTTAGGCTGTCTGGCTTCAAAGCCCATCTCTTGCTTTTGGCAATTTTCTTAATCTCTCTGTGAGTTTCCTCATCTATAAAATGGAGCTAATAGATATAGTGGATTGAGGATTAAGTGAAGTAATGTTTGTAAAATATGTAGAATAGTGCTTGGCATGTGGTGGGAGCTCAATAAATGTTATAGGAGACTGAAAACCATACTCTGGGCTTTTGACAACTCCGTGGTTTGGTTTCAAGGAAGTGGATAATCTTGGGACTTCATGGAACTTTGGAGAGAATTAAAGAAACGACTCTTTCAGGTGCACATATTTGGAATTTTCCACACAGTACCTTAGGTGTCTCCACACATGGACATCTACATGACAAAACTTTTAAAATCTGTAAAAACAAGTAGACACGTGTCTCTCTTTCCTATCGGCAGTAGGCTATTTTTAGCTTCATAATGCTTTTAGAGTTACGATCTAGAACAATTATTTTATCTGAGAATTGATTGTGTTTCACACAAATCTTCAAATACATCAACATAGGGTAAAAATGTGAAATAAATGTCTAAGAAGCCACCTGTGCCACAAGGCGTATTTGCATCCGCTGTACCCTAACGTTTGAATCTAGGTCATCCTTCAGGTAGGCTTCCTGCAGAATTATTTTCGTTTCATAAATCCCATCAAAGCCTTTTTGCTTTAACTGTTCCATGAGTCAGCAGAGTCTTAGGGGTTTTTGAACCTGAGGTGTCTTGGATCTCATTTTAGCTTTAGCGTTTCCACATGTGGTTCTGAATAGGAGGCAATTCCGAAGTGGCGTGCCCGTGTTCCCTAGGCATCCTTCAGAGGACTTGTACCGTCTAAATCTCAGGCTCGCCTGAGTGTTAAATTTGTGAGTTAACCGAGAGATATAGTGGTTTCCATGCCAGAGGTCAAAGGAGATTAGGCAGAAACTGTCGGAAAACCATTTCATTGCTGACAAAGTCGATCACCTTCCGATTCCTCAGAGATAAATGGGAAATATCTCCATGACTCACATGTAAGACCTCCTGGGCACTGATGTGGGACCAATCGATTAATTGGTTGAATTTTGAGCTCAGTCCGCGCGCTAACAGTTTTTCAGTTTGATCCGGAACCTGGTAGAAAATTATATGAATGAAATCTTAATAAAGGAAATTTAAAATAACCTATGCTTAAACGCTAGAAAATCTTTTAAAAAATTAAGGCTGAAAATGTATTTTAAATCCCTCTGATCCAAGCTTATTGCTGTTTTAGTCTGATTCTCAAGAAAAAAGTTGTATAATTATCTTTATAAATCATGTATCATGTATCTTTCTTCAGCTACTCAAAGGCTTTTTAAAGTAAGCAAGACATGAACAAATAATAAATTAATTATAGTAATAATAAATCATTAAGTAAATAAAATGATATATGTGACTATAATAACAAATATAACAATAATAAATGAATAATAAATGAATTAATGGTTCTCTAGAAAAGCTCTAAAATGTAGAGTATGGTCCATACTCAATCCTCAACATGCAGAAAAATGGCTATTTGCTGCCATTGTGTTTTCAGGGCCTTCCTGGGCCAGGCGTCACTCAGCACACACTTTGTAAAGACCCATCCAACCCCTGACTGTGCAGAGCACAGAGGGTCACAGAGCTAAAGGAGGCACGTTGCACCCTGAGGCAGTGAGAATTGGCATCTTACCATGAGCACAGCTGTTCCCATAACATTTAAGAAACAAACTAACAGAGGTCTTGTTTGGTTATCTTTCTAGTTACAAAAAAAACTTTAAAATAAAAAATAAAGTACCCCTGAACACCATATGGATTGCCAACTGTTTGGACAAATTTGGAGAAGTGGACACCTCTGCCAAGAGGTCCTTTGTCTTGGGCTGGCCCACAGTGAACTTTGTGGCCACCTTCAGGTAAGACCTACAGCTTTTGTATTCAATGACTCCTTTTCTGACCTCTCATAATGACACTTGTATGTACTTTCCCCCAAAAGGTTTTTATGTGCAAATTGATCATGAACAATGGGAACTATTGGAGTAATTTCCTTTCCTTTTTGGATGAGTGCTTTTTCAAATGGGCTCTAGGAGCTACTTGGGGAGGTGGATGTTCAGGATACATGGAGTAAGGTTTAAGGCCACTCTCAACATCCTGCCCCTAATCCCCAGTGAGTAGCTGTGTTTTTAAATCACTGGAATATCTTCTGTGAGCAAGTACTATTAAATAGTCCAAGTCAGTTTGAAAAATTGCTTTTATACTCTCAAATTCATTCCCTTAAAAATAGTATTTAATTATACAAATAAAATTAATCATGTCATCAAATACTGGGTTGCCTGAATTGCTGTGTACATATTGTCTTATTTGGTGTCTATAGAGAGGTGACAATTCAAGACAAAGGTATGGTCCCAGAGTACAAGTTAGTGTTCCGAGACATGTTCTAAGACTGGCACGAGGATGGGGAATGTGGTCCTCCGACCCTGGACATCCTGAGTCTACACTTCTGGGTTCACAGGGGTCCTTTTTTATATTTGAATAGCACTGCCAGCTGTAGGAACACTCTGAGGTATAATTAACCCTTTTCCTGTTCTGGAAACTGAAACTCAGAGTGGTTAATTGATTTGCCCGTGATCACATAGCTTGCCTCACATAGTTGCAATTATGTGTTTAGATTCCACACCAACTGCTCTCCCACTTTACGATCTATTTCCCATCGCTGTAACACTGCTTGGAAAACAGCAGGGCCCATCAAATGCCCAACGATGAGGAGAGCACAACTGACACGCACATCCTCGTCAGTGATAAACGGCTGCTGCTATTTTCATCTGCAATGGCAGTTCTAATATCTTAGTATAAGTATTTTATGTAGTTAATTTTTTCTCCCTTTTTTTAAATTGCAGTTCTTCAGAACTAAAGGAAAAATGGCACTCTTCCCTTCAAAGGTATTTTTTCAGTATACATATTCTAAATCTTTGATCCACAATAAAAGATTGCAGATCTCTTCATGGCAGCACCCTTAAACTATTCTCCCTCTCTCTAGTAGAAGCTGTGCGAGCATCCTCAAATAACTCCTTGTTTAGATTTACCTGGCTGCTACTGCAAAAATGTCCTCTCACTTACATGCATGTTTTGCTTATTTTTGAGGAAGTTCTGCTTGTCACTCTCATCTTCCCCTTCTCTCCAACCTAATGATTGGATCCAACGTTACTCTGAAAACACACGCTCAATTTCCCTAAGTGCAGGTTACTCTACTGAGTGATTCTCAAAGCAGCTGCTACTTCCTACCCTTGAACCCAGGAAGGTGCTGGGCTCTCCAACCAGGCAGGAAAGCTCTGAGGACGGGATCTACTGCCAAATCTCACATGACAGGGGCAACCCGTTATTTTCTGGGTCATGTCTTACTTTCATGAAGTATTTTTGCATATTCTTCCAACTCATAATTTGGTTTTGCCGAGTCTATTTATATGCTTTCAAAAATAACCAAGTAGACTGAAAATATTAGCAGTATAGATTATTTGAAAAGAAGCTAATAGCTAATCCATCCTACTCTATTTTGGGTTATTATTGAATGTGATTAGGTGCATCAATCTAGCCAAAGAGAAGGACCAGCCAGAGAGCATTCCCCTCAAAATCGTCACTGAGGACATTAAGAACTGTGTCTGTGTGAGTATTTTTAAGAGCAAAAATTAAATTAAATTCCAAGTTCTTTATTTGGGCAGAATGAAAGAGAAAGGCATAGACATAGACAGAGAGAGATGGAGGTAGAAACAGAGAGAGAGAGAGAGAAAGGGAGAGAGAAGGAAAGAAAAACAGGAAGGGGAGATGAGGGGGAGGGAGGGAGAAAGGAAGAGAGGGGAAGAGAAAGAGAGAATTTAGAGGGTACCAAGTGGAAAACTGTATTTTCCTGTATCCATACTGTGACATAAAACGTGAATCCCAGGTGATATGAAGCAAGAGGAATCTATGATGGCTTCAGTGCTTAAGCATGAAAAGAATATTGCATGGTAAACGTTCCTAATGTTTCTCTGGATCCTGCTAATGGTAATTATAGCGGCTTGTTGTAATAAAGTGATTTTCACAACCAGGTATTTCCTATTAGAATGAAACATTTTTTCCAATTGTTGCTACATGCAGAGTGGCCTGGGTTGTTTCCACAGTTTTTTTCTTCCTAGGATGTTTTATTTAGAATAATTGTAAAGTTACAGAAAAGTTGCAAAAATACAAAAGGTATAAAGAACACCCATATACCCTTTAGCTAGATTCACCTATTTGGTTAACATTTTACTCCATTTGCTTTATCATTTATTTTGTTGTCTCTCTCTCCTTCTCCATGTTGTGTATGAAGATACCTATTTTTGAGGGTCACACATACGTCGTGGTCCTTTATCCTTAAACACTTGGGTATGTCCTAAGCATAAGGGTATTCCCTTCTATAACACCATACAGTTATCGCCTTTAGTACATTGAACATTGGTGTAATACTTGAAGCTACCATTCATGTTCCCATTTTGCCGGCTGGCCTCAGTAATGTCCCTCTTCTAGGAGAGAATCTACTCGAGGGTCAGGTATTAAAAATGCGGAGAAGTTTTGAAAAGTCTTTCATTCTGAGGAATGTCAGCACTAATTGAACTGAAAAGGTTGAGACTTTTAAGAGATCAGTATATTTCTACCTTATTTTGTTGATGCCACTGGGGAAAAAAACCATTCACCTCAGTTGTTTCTATAGAATTTGATCTCTGAAACTGTAGTGCAGGAGCCAAGACATTGACCCTGAGGAGCAAATATTCTGGGTGTTTTTCATATCACTTTGTTCTGTTATCTGTTACGGGAGCTCTCGATCACACACGATAGTATGTGAAGGTGGAAAAAGAGGCAGTTTAAGACAGTTATTTCCTGGCCAGTAGGAAAGCCGTGCAAATATTCTGATATGTTTCTGAGTATCCAAGAGATGCTCTGTTTGAGGAGATAAGACTGGAGTGTTCCCTAGGAAAGCACACAGCCTGCTCTCATTTCACTTAGGGCAGGGGTTGCAGTCAGAATTTTTCATGGAAAATCACCTTTAAATTTTTGAAAATGAACTTTAATTGCATAAACGTTACACAAAACAAACATTTCTAATGTTCTTCATTCATTCCCGAAGATCCAAATTTCCCTCTAATTCTATTTCATTTCACCATGGAGAAACTTTCCTTAGCATTTCTTGTTATGCAGATCTGGTGCCAACAGATTTTCTTAGTTTCTTTTATCTGAAAATGTCTTTATTTCACCTTCACTCTTGAAAGATGTGTTTGCTGGATGTAGAATTTTGCCTGCAATTTTTTTTCTTTCGGCGCTTTAAAGATGTTCCGCTGTCTTTTGGTCTTTATGCTTCTGATGAGTTGTCTGTGATCATTCAAACATTAATCATCTGCATATGATCTGTCATTTTTCTTCAGCTGCTTTCAAGATGTTTTCTGATTTTTGGTTTTTAGCAGTGTGGGTATCAGAGCATGGTTTTCCTTGAATATGTTTTTTTGCCAAACAAAATCCTGTTTGGCATTTTCTAAACTTCTTGAGTTTTTAAATTTATGTCTTTATGAGTGTAAATTATGTCTAAAGTTTGGGAAATTTTGGTCATTATTTCCTCATTTTTTTTTCTTCCCCGTTTTTTCTCTTCTTTCTTTCTGAGATTCTAGTTACACGTATATCAGACACTTTGATGTTGTCCACAGGCCCCTCAGGTTCTGTTATTTTTTTCAATCTTCTTTTTTCCCCTTTACTCTTCACATTGGATAATTTGTATTATCTACTTTCAAAATCATTTCCTCTTCCATTTGTCATCTTCATTATGCAATTTAGCCTGCGTAGTTTCAATTTTTTTTCAGATTTCAGATAAAAAATTTCTATTTTTCAATATTTTTAATTTCTATGCTGAGATTCCTATATTTTTGTTTATTATGACCATATTTTCATTTCTATAATTGAGCATAATTGTAATAGCTGTCTTTGGCTAATAATTTCAACTTTTAGATCATCTCAGGGTTGTCCTCAACTCTTGAGAATTGATCACATTTTCCTGGTTCTTCATATATCAAGTAACGCTTTAGTTCTTATGAAAAAAATCACATTTCCATTTTTTTCAAATTATTTGATGAAATAGTTAATTTTTTTAAGGCGTTTGTTTGCAAAGAGCTCGGTCTACTGGAATTTATCTGTTTTGGAGAACAGACAACATGCAGGAAGAAATACACACATCCTTGGAATGACTATTTTGAACATAATATGTTCCTTATGCCAGGAAAAACCGTTATCTTACAGACCAGATAAATTAGGGAGTGATGATTAGCATTTGAAAAGAGATTCTTTTACTTTAAAAAATCTTTCATGGGAGAGTTTTTGATTGTATTGAAGGGACTTCAGACATCTTAAAAACAGCAGCACCCTTACTTCTGGTTAGGTCCCGAGGGAAACCCCATGTTTGAATGCCCCCAGACACGTCAGCACAGGAAGCTCCCAGCATGCCTGCGTCTGGGCCCTCGGAGCTCTACCACTGGGTTCTGAAGCACTTTCTCATAATCCTTAGGGCTACAAGTAGTTGGAAATCAATGAATGCTTTCATTGATAGAAGTCCCATTATAAGCAAGTTTCAGGGCCATCTGTCATATCAAGCAATTGAATTCATACGAAGAAAAATACAATGAAAGGACAAGGAATGAATTACGAAAGGATTCCCTTTGTTTTTAATGTCATCTTCAAGCCTCTGAGTGTCCCCTTATGCTGTCTGTCTTCTTTAAGCACCGTTGATTTAGGACAGGGGCCTTCCTGCCTGATAATACTCCAAAACTATGTGCGCAGTCAGTGTTCTTGGTTACCGTTTGTCTTCTTTGAAAATGTCTTTTGGAGTTCAGAGTTCAATAGATATCTCAGAATCCTATTAATTGCTTTCGGGTACTTTTCTGTAAACTGTCTTCCTATTTTAATGGAGCAGTTTCTCACTGTGAGGTGTGGCAGGGAGCTATTGTGAATACCCTAGTCACTGGCAGAGTTTGGAATGGAACTTGAGTTTCTCAAATTTTCAGTCTAATTTCCTGGACTCATTGGTTTCATTTAATTTTCTCAACATATCTTGACAATGAAAACTTAGTGACCATCATGCCAGACACAAAGAAAGTACTCACTAAAGAATAGCTTTTAAAAATGCCTTTTATAGCCAGTTCTTCTGATTTTACCAATACCAAGTATGTAATTGCAAAGAAATAAAGCCATATTACAAAAGCACAACTCAGGAAGAGAAAGGGTTCAGCTCCTCCTTTTTAAACCACCCCCCCTCCATTACAGAAATAGCCTCAAGGTGCTGAGGACCAGCCCACGGGCCTGCCCGGAATTCTCAGTCTTTCTCCTTCTTGCTTAAGCTGTTATGTTTTTTGTGCCACAAATCCTTTCAGAGAAATGTTTGATTTACTGAAATGCTTCCTACTAGCCTCATGTTATACAAAGGAATGAAAGTAAATGGTATTTAGGGGTTCGTGCTCTGCATGTGCTGTGCTGTGTCACTACCTGAAAATGAGCTTGCCTTTAGAAAACGGATAGTAATTTGAGAAAAATTATTTAAATTTTTCAAATTTAAATTATAGCAATTTTTCACATTTATTTTTTACAGTCTGTAACTGTAACAGTGACCAATTCGGATACAGTGAATAACATTATCAACATGTCACTACCAATGCTTGGAATAACTGTAAGTTACCTGCAAACTATTTTTACTTAAAAACCAACTTTAATTTTTGAGATTTGTGTGTGTGTGTGTGTGTGTTTGCATAATGCACCACCCATCATGACAACTGATTATTATGGATTTCAAAGCCATATTTTGTCCCCCTTCAAATTTGGAAATTGAAGGCAGCAAAGCTATATTATTAACCTATATATGGTTGCTATTCTTGTATTCCCATTTTAAATTTTGTGCAAATGGAAAGTAATAGCATAATGAAATTGGGCTATAATTTTAGAGTGCTAATGGCAACATGCATTTTTATTGTATGTATTTTATACATGGACAATCACATAAGATTCTAAATATTTCCTCCTCCACTGGACTGTTCCTTCTGTATATTCTTTCCTGATTCCTCCCCTCCCATCGCCATTTGCCCTGGTTGTCATTCAAGGACTCAATCTCAGTATGATGAACCCTAAATAAGATGTTTTCTTGTGAACTTTGATATAAAGACCACCTGGCTACAGGCTCCACCCCATTGATGCAGACCCTGAGGATGAGTTGGCTAATGCCCTTTGTGAATTGGTAAAGGAGGAGACAAGTTCTGAATGAGACCACGAATCCGGGGGCGTTTGTGTCCACATCACTTTCATCCTGTTCTGCTTTTAAGTGTCTGCTCTTTGATACTTTGATGGAGCTGGTGTGAGCTGTTGAAATTCTTTTTGGTGAGAGATACATATGTTTGAGGACGAGGTTGTGTCAGGGAAAAGAGAGGGAGAGTGACATGCAGATGGACAGAAAACAAGGAAGCACTTGTAAAGCACGGCTCCTCAAATAAAATTCTCTGGAAATGTAAAAATGCCCTGCTACAGTGACAGGGCGTAATTACAAGACTTGTATTTAAAATTTGCCTAACCCAATGGTATAATAAAGCCTCTTAAAAGCTAAGGGCAACCAGAATTTTCCATAAGGAGCCAATGATTTCTGTACAAGCAGAATTAATAATAATACATTTTAAATGAATTGGAATTTATATGCATGAGTAAAGCACACTTCTGCATTGATTTCTAACCTAGAAGATGTGTACACTCTGAATAACAATTAAACCTTGGAAGAGAGTGAGTGTTTTGAGGGATGAGGTTAGGGAGATTGATTAATGATATAGCTCATTTTATTTCATGATTTTAATTTTCCTTAGCGTAAAGTGATCAATCTCACTAGACAAAAAAATTTCTATTTTAATGAAGAGTTGGGCTTATTTGGCTATATATGTATGCCTGATTGAAGAGATTACAACACAGTGTTTCCAATCCCTACCTTAAAAGAAAAGGTTTTTATTAGCTCTCATTTCCTATTTGCAACACAATTTTGAGCAGATTTAGCTGTGCAGGCACGTGTGTGTGCCTGTGTATGTGTGTGTGATGGCTGCCATAGCTGGGACTCTCCTTCAGAAGGGCTAGACTGATTTTTAATCGGGAGTCAAGGGCAAGCACGGTACCTATCAATCACCAACAATTCCGTTTCAAACATTTTTTGCTTTATCCTCTCTTGGAGAACTCTTTAAAATAATTCAGCTGTCTTTATAATTTTGACTTGTTCCATCCGAGTAGGCTTTACAGCATTACTGGCAATGATTCTGCTGGGAGTGGCTGTGCTCTGCATCTGACCTGTTCTCTCGGTTACAGTTCTTGCAGCTTCTTTCCCGCGTCTGCACCAGAGTCAGTGTGCTGACTTCGCTGGGCCATCTCCTCAAGGCCTCCTGGGCTTCCGCCTCCTTTAGCTCAGGGTTGCTGAGCCATAGAGGCCTTTCAAGCTTTACTTTCATGGAACAGTCATGGCAGGGTGTGTGGCTCTCTGGACAGCATGCTTGTCTGGGCAGGGACATTTGAAGGCAAAAGCTAACATTCTCCAAGGAGTCTGGAGATAGCAGAAGGCAGGACTCTCAAGATTAGACTTTTCCTCCTTAATAAAGGGGGCATAACTGTGATTTCTTTTGCTATCGGCCATGCCCAAATTGAGGGGCTGACTGCATTGTGGTTCCATAGATCCTTGGCCTTCATCAACAGGGACAAGAATCAGGGAGGGTCTATTGGAGGCTGTGAGAGGGATAAGGGGTTACTGAAATCGGCGCCATTGACTCCAAAAAACTGTAGCCACCCCCATTGACCAAATAGCATTTATACTGGCCCCAATTTTTTCTTTTTGGAAGCAGAAATGCTAAGGAACTGGTACCTGCTGTGAAAGATTTAGTGTGACACATAGTTCTTTTTGTTTCCAAGGGCTCTGAGAAAGATTACCAGCTGTGGGTCAGTTCCGGCAAGAAAGAGGCCCCATGCCCACTCACTGGTAAGTGTCTGGGAACATCTCAGAGGGGGCTGATTGGGTAGAAAACTGCAACTCTGAAGTCTCCAAGGAACGGTTGCTCAGTCTCAAGCTCCAAGACCCTTAAAAGTGAAAATCTTATGCAATATTCCTTCCTACATTTATTAAATAATTACTAAGCACTTACTCTATCCCAGGCACTGATAACATCTCTTCATTCCACGGCTTATGGTCTAGTTTGTGGGAAATGTGAGTTTTTCTTCTTTACTTTTTTACTTGACAAGCAGAGCTGTCTTGAAAAACTTATACATACTTACTTCCTCAGGTATGATGGCAACCTGGATTGGAATTTCTTTTCCCATCTATTTATTTTTTTATATTCCAGTCTTGAATTCCTCTGTTCCAGTTCCTAACTACTAAGTAGCCTCTATTTTGTGAGAATCTTAAAAAATCCAGCCATACCTCTGAATCCAAGTACAAATATTTATTTAATACTTGCTCTGTGTCCGAAACTTTTCTCAGCATCATAAGGAAGATGAGATAATCGCAGTTAACTCCTCACGTCTTCACTGACTAAACCACCGGTACTTTGCTGTTTCTCAGGCCGAGTTTTCTAGCATTGTTCTTGAGGTTATTGATAAATCGATTACACCTCTCCTAAAATCGTTATTAGAGCAAGTGAGCTAAAAGAATAATAATAATTCTTGGATCACCAAATTTGTTCAGTGCGGAAAATAGAGGGACTAAGACAAGGGAAGGGACAGGCTCTGTCGCAGACCTGGCAGGAGGTCTTCTCAGCCTTCACGGAATTGAAGAGAGTGAGGACCTTGCTCTGGATAAGCTTGGGCTGAAGGGAGTGTTGTGGCTGGTTTGATCTTCTATCCAGACCACTAACACTGTCTCCCTGTCGGCAATAAGGCTGTTTTGCTTTCTTCTCATTCATGTGTTCACTGCAGGAGCACTTTGAATTTCCTTCAAGAATTTTTCTTTTGTGTTCATGACTTGGCTAACTCTCTGGTGCCAGAGGACTAGCTCTCAGCCGCCTCAGCTTTCGACATGGCTTCCTCAGGAAGCTTAATCATTTCTCACTTTTCATTTAAGGTGAGAGGTGTGTGACTCTTCCTCTCATTGAACACTTAGAGGCCATTGTAGGGTTACTAGCTGGCCTAATTTCCATATTGTCATGTCTCAGGGAACAGGGAGGCCTGAGGATATGGAGAGAGAGGGGAATGTCAGGTCAGTGGAGAGGCCAGAACACACACACATTTATCCATTAAGGTCTCCATCTTAGATGGGCAGTGTTCATAGTGCCCCAAAACAATTACAATAGTACCATCAAAGACACTGATCACAGATCACCATAACAACTATAATAATCATGAAAAAGACTGGAATATTGCAAGAACTATCAAAATATGACACAGCGACATAAAGCGAGCAAACACCGTTGGAAACATGGTGCTGATCGATTTGCTTGACATAGGGTTGCCGGAAGTTCTCAATTTGTAAAAAGCGCAGTATCTGTGAAATGCAATTAAGGGAAGCACAATAAAACTAGGCATGCCTGTATTCTTCAAGAATGAAATCCACACCACACTGTTGGGGAAAAGTGCAATTCTCCACAGAGAACTCTATGGAGAGGAAGCAATTTAAAGCATGGAAGAGCAAAACAAATCACATGGCAGGCAACTCCCGGTGATGTTGGGGGCAGTTTTCCACTCTGTAAACACTGTTTTGCACTTTGCTTCTGGGTTTCCAACACCGTGCAGCCTTCCCTCTGATGGCTGCCTGGCAGGGCCCTGGGAGGGTGGGCAGCTGTGGGAGGGCAGCTGAAGGCACAGAGCCCTGCTGCTCTTGAGGAGTCCTTGTCTTTAGAACTGACAAAAGGAAACAAAAAATCTGTGTTAAAATGACATTACGAGTGAGACAACAGTGATCACAGCAATTCTGAACATATATGGTCCAATTCTTTAAAAACCATTGACCGCCAATGTTTATTAATATATTTTCCTTGATCCTTATAAATCTGTGTGAGGGTAAGCATTTAAAAGGATGAATGTCAGGCTCAGAGAGGTCAAGTAATTTGCCTCAGATGTACAGATCTAGTTAGTGTCAAGGCAGAAACTAGAAGGCATTAAATATTCTCGGAGGGAAACACAGCAAAAGTCAACATTGTGCAATGCACTTACGGATCTATGCATTCCAAAAAAAGCAACGTGGTTAAAAATCTTTTTCTCTTTCCTTTTTAAACTCTTTTGCTTGGGCACCTGCTTTTTGCAAGGTGTCGCCCGTGAGGGTGCACGTGGCGCTCGCTCGGGAGCACAGCCTTCTTCATCCAGAAGCTGCGGGAGAATGGCAGCACACACTGGTGTGGCCCACACGCTCACAGTAAGGAGGTTTGATCCTAATCCATCACCATCATCCTGATGCATAGTTAGATTTTTCTCTGTACAGGACATGAGCATCCCTACATAATTAAAATGAGCCATCGTCCAGCCACTGGGCTCCTGCCACAGGGACCAGAGGGCTCCACATTCCAGGAGTCCCCAGAAACGCAAGGCCAATTCATCCTGAAGCCAAGGCACCCAGCCAGGAACCAGCAGAGGAAAGGTGAGCCCCTCCCCTCCGGCAAGCGCCTTCTCTTGGCTCATGTCTCCACTTCCCAAACGCGTGACACAGAGCTGATTTTCCATGTGTGGGTGGACAGGAACCCAGTACCCGCCCAGAATCAAGCTTAGAGAAACTCCAAAGGTCTGAAATCAAGACCCAGCTCAATTCTAGGAAGGTTTTTTTTCTTTTTTAATTCTTCTAGGTAGACAGTTGCTCCCTTCTCTGTATCCCCAGAGCACTGTTGCCATATAGTTCTGTGTCTGCACATCCATGTGTCTTCTCAGAGCACGTGCTTCTACAACCCGAGAACGTGCCTTCCCAATCTCAGGGATTTGTCCAGTATCTCGGTCTGTCACGGGAGGGGACCAAATGACCACATGTCTTAGACACACCTGGAATCAAAAACTCCAGTGGAGCGAAGAGTTATGGAATTGAACTGGACTCTCTTCTGGGCTTCGGCTGAAGTGGCCTTGGGATTCCAGAGAGAACTGGACTCTCAAGTCTGTTCCCACAGCAAGCTCGCTTTCCACGTCTGCTTCAGACCCAGGGCGAGACCAAAACTAGACTGAATGTTTACGGTCAGGGCTTTTTTATCTTCCTTCTTGTCATTTTTTCCCCCTACCACTCCAATATTCTCCCATTGATATTTCTTTCTCTGAAGAAGACATTTTATTTATTTGGGAAGTATTTGAGCCAGAATAGAATTTCTACTTCAAAGCATTTTTATTATGATTGTTATTTTAGAAGGATAAAGTTTCAAAAAATTTATTTTTTAATACACACACCCTAATTGGAGCATGAGGAAACACTAACCTAAATCTTGCCAGGACTGTTTAAAACTAGCTAGGTTTTGGGGGCCAGCCCGGTGGTGTAGTGGTTAAGTTCAGTGCGCTCCACTTAGGTGGCCCAGGGTTTGTGGGTTTGGATCCCAGGTGCTGACCTACACCACTCATCAAGCCAAGCAGTGGAGGCGACCCACATACAAAATATAGGAAGATAGGCACAGATGTCAGCTCAGGGCCACTCTTCCTCAAGCAGAAAGGAGATTGGCAACAGATGTTAGCTCACTGTCTATACTTTCTGTCTATGCTCATAGAGTAGCTGAATGTGTAGCTTTGTATCAAGGGATAGAGCACTCTTCTTCAGAGCATTCTTGTTTAAGCTGAATAATGGAATACATTTGGATAGTTTTAGAAATAATAAAATCAGGTTAAGAGTAGGAAAACCAGGTTGCATACAACAACTCAACCTATATTTTAACATGTATCTGAGACAAACATTTGTACGTGCAGACATATAGAAATCTTCTCCTGGAGTTAAGAATGTATTGGCTTTCTTCTCTCTTTTTAAAATGGTAGGGGTATCAAATGCCAGGCAGGAAGAAGCCTTAGTTAGGGGAGTGGTGGCATTCCTTCATGACTGCTACCTTCTGGAGGCAGTGAAATCAAATGGAGAATGGGGGTGGGGTCTGCTTTGGGGGGAGGAGACAGATGTCTAGGCCTCCTTAGGCCCTCTGAGTGAGGGAGATGAGATTTATCAAGGCTGCTATGAGCCATGCCTTATGCTGAGTGGGACCTTCTAGTATTTAGTCCAAAGAGGTGTAGGTAGCATCATTTACATTAAAGTTGACCAAACCAAAGCTCAAAGAGTTTTGAGTAAGCTTATCCGACTAAGCGGCAGAACCAGGAGCCTTCTGTTTCTCGGATCCTGCTCTCTCTGGTCCAGCCCCAGGAGCACTGCATCCACGTGAGTGGACATGGAGATGCACTCACTCCTTCCCAGGAAGGCCGAGTGGTTGGACGTTGAAGGCTACTTGGTGAAATGTTGCTTCACTGTTTATCCTCCTACAACTTGGCTCCTCTGTTGACATTTTTAGTATTCGGTATAAACATGTGATTTAAACAAATGTTAAGGTACCTTCTTAGGTAAACATTCATAGCTGAGCAGTAGAGACTTGGAACTCAGCTTTTCCTTGCTGATCACCTTTCCTTTGAAAAGCATTCTTTTGACAGGGGCTGTTGGGTAGTTAAAAATCATCTCTGGGTAGCTTTGTGGGGTGTCCGAAGAAACACGGCCACCTGGAATCTTAACACATAGCCAGCATTTAATGACTACTTCCCAAGGACCCTGACTGCTGATAGTCATCATGGAGCTGCCTGAGCGTTGTGGCCCCCAGAGCAGAGGCCAGAGGCCGGCTGAGAAGTGGGATCAGGCAGGTTGTGTCTTGAAAGGCAGATCCTTTTGCTGAAAGAAAGTTGACCATGGTTGGGCGTTCAGAAAGCAAACAGGGAATCTAAGAGTGGGAGGAGACTTACTATGAAAGTAGATGATTGCCAAACTCTGCTTGATTTGAAAACCAAACCTGGTTAGCTTTCGAAATGCGATCTGTCACCTGAATCCACTGTTCATACTAAACATCAGAAAACATGGACAAGTACAAGTGAAGTGTCTCATAGGAGAGAGCACTGCCTAGGAAGCATTTCCCCTGGAAGAAGTGACCCCGAGTCTGAGCAAGCCTCTAGGTTTGCAGGATGAGGGGAAGAAGAGCACATTAACACCACAAGGATGCAGTTGGCCAATTTCCAAACGTGGGAAATTCTGTGCAAAAGCTGACTCAGTTCCTCTTTCTTCTTGCCATCGCAATGAATGTGCCGTAAGTAAATTAAACTAACTACTGCTGATAATCTCACTTCTTCTTTGGATTCAGGCCAGAAGTCAGTGAGAATTAATTTTATGGGCAACTGGGCCTTCCGGCGTGGCTCCAGCGCCTGCCAGGACCTTCTGCACGTGACACCACCATCCCCAAAGCCAGGGCAGCTCTTCGGCGTCAGCCTCGGGAATGTGTGCGAACGCGACAGCCTGCCCCCTTCTCTTCTGGTGGGTCTCATTTTGGTCTTCTGTGGCTTTCCTGAGGAGGGAGAACTCTGAGAGGTCAAGTGTCTCGTTTAAATCTATCCCTAAACGGAGAAATCTTTAGACAGCCGCTGGCTTTGGGGGAAAAGCTTTGCTAATATTACGTCAAAGAATAAAATCTGATTTAGGTACTGCTGAGTCATAAAGCAAACACGACAAAGAAAAGATACCCATGTCCATTCCATAGGTTTCAGCAAAGAGCCACATATGCCTGCTCAGATCAATGCAAATGGGCTCCATGTGGATGAGTCTCCGAGAGTCCACCCCGTCTCATCTTCTCTGAACTCCACAGTAGTCTTCAGCCTCCTTCAGCTGAGTCTACTCAATCTCACTCCTCAGAATCTCTCAGGTGATTTTGACCTGTATTTCCAGTGCTGAAGCATACAGACTCAGCCTCTGGCATATGTGGATCCTTTCATCCAAATAGAATGTGTCAAGTGACAGCCACAGAATTTGGCCTGTGTTAACTCAAATTGGTGTATGGAATTGTCAGTGTCAACATTTATTGAGTGTCCAGTATCTCTCCAAGCACTCTACCAGATCTAGGGAATTTTAGGCTAACGATGAAGAAATGTGTCATGCCAGTCCCATGCTCCTACTACCTCAGTCCTTGCAAGTTTCACAGCAAATTTAGGGGGTAGCTATGATTATCATTATTCCCACTTCACAAACGAGAAAAAAAAAGTAACCTCACTAAAGTGTACACTGTGCCCAAGGCCACACAGCCAAGATGTAGCATCATAGGATTCGGGTCCCTTGGATTACCTGACTCCAATACCTAGAGCCTTTCTGCACCACAAGCAGAGGACATGAAGATGCAGCAAAAGGAAAGGAAAGAGTGATGAGAAGGGGATGTAATTAGAGGAGGAGGAGAGGGGTTTGGAGAGCCCGATTTTAAAAGAGGGAAAGCAATCCAGGAAGTAGAAATGGGGTACGCAGCCCCTTAAAGGGGAACGAACAATGGGACATGGGTATGGCATGAAGATTTCCATAGCTGGGGAAGAGCAGCTATATTAGGGCACGATGAGGAAAGATTGGTGGAGTAGGAGCGGGTGATTCCACAAAGGCCTGGAAGCAGGGAAGTTTGATTCAAAAGTGTCAGTTCACTGAAAAGGAAAATCTGACTTAACAACTGTTTGAAATGCTTCAGCATATGAATGTAGAAGGGATGGTTGGGTAGAAAATAGAGACACTGAGAAAAAAATTCTACGTTTGCTTGCATGCCCCCGCCCCCAGCACTGCACCTCGCTTACCCCAGCTCCGACAATGGGGGAGCTGGTGCTCTGGGCTCCTGGATACGAGGTGCCATTGATTTTTCCTTTCTCTTCTTCCCTATAGGATATGCTTTGCTTTCTCAAGCAAAAAGGGCCGCTCACAGAGGGCATATTCAGAAAATCGGCCAATATGAAATTATGCAGAGCCCTAAAGGAGACATTAAATGCTGGGGACAAAGTGAACCTGGACTGTGAATCTGTTCTTGTGGTCGCATGTGTCTTAAAGGTAGGGAAACTTCTAGCATTATCCACACACAGCGTAACTCTGAAGGTACATGATCAATTTCCTTCACCGTGATTGCCCAGGAACCATAATAGGCATAATAGATTGAGAAACTGAAAAACACTTCACGAAGTCCAAATTTAAGGGCGTTAGTTTGGGTGTTAAAAGCCCCAAATGTTAGATATACTTTCCTTTTTCATCACACACTACCTTCTCCTTCTTCATTCCTGAACGTTATCCCAGAATAATAATAATAAAAATTCTAAACACACACTTAGATATACAGAACGTTTACCAGAACAAACATCCTGTTTTTGATGACTTCTTCACCATTGTCCTAATGAAAGCAAAGTTTACAAAAGAAAATTCGTATGAAACATTTGAAAATAGATAGAGAGGTTGACCGTAGTCAGTAAGCCAACATTTGTCATTCAATGAATCAAAAAATGCTCAATGAGTGACAAAAAGCTCCGTTCACTTCCTCATCCTTCTTTCGCCTGTCTCTTTTAATTTAAAAGTAGTGTAGGGGTGACTTCACTATTTTTTGCCTTCTTTCACCCTTACCAAATTTGGCATCCTTTATTAATGTTTGTTAAGCTTAACCCACCATCCACGATTATGGTCACACAGTAACAAGCTCCTACCACATGCTTCTTCTTATAAATCTGACTTTTAAAGTAGGTGCAGCAACGAAAATTTGTTTGGAATTCTGAAAATTCAATAGATTTATACAAAAAAGGTTTTTAAATGATACCGCTAAATCACAAATATCCAGTTATGTTTCTATGAAGGGAATCATAGAACAGGGAAAGAATTGACTCAATCCATCTTGGTATTTGTTCACAGCTCTAAAGCTGCTATAATGTCATAAGTAGAAATGACTACAATAGGTTATTAAAATTCTCTTACAATCGAGATTCCATTTGGTCTTTCCTTGTTCCCCATGATTGTTCAGCTCTGTCATAAATAGGGACAGTTCAGAAGTGGCTTAGAGTCGACTACTGTGACACTGGGATGATTAGAAATATACTCTAGGCATGCAAATAGCAAGTTGAGTGTTGCCTTCTGTGAGGTGCCCACCTGGAACTGATTTTCCAGCAAGAGTTAGAGTTGCCCATCAGCAGAGTCTTGCCTATCTTTCTGTTATAAGTACAGACTAGCAAGGGGGTGGCCACTCATGGGTATAGTTCTTAGACATTCCTAAAATTGGCTGATCTTGGTGGGGAATCAGACTTTGCAACTTGGCTTTGATAATACCATGCCCAATGAACTGGGGTGTTGACCTAAACCAGAAATGAGTACATCATCAGGACCACATTGAGTTTGCCATTGAGCTGTCTAAAAACAGAGGTCCAGCAGTGAATACCCTTGGCATATTCTGCTCGGGTCATGTTCTGGCTTCACCACACTCAGCCTCACCAATGGGCTCCCACAGAACAGGGTTCAGGAAACAGAGAGGAGACACATGCTCCGAGTGCATGTAGTGTGGTACGCATGAGGCAAGGGCCCTCCTGCACGCTCCCAGACTCGAAGAGCCGGCCAGAGTTGGACTGCTTCCTCCCTCCAAATATATTGGAAGCACTCCATAGGAAACACGGTGAAAAGCACTAACTACCATGGCTAGCTACAATACCATGGGTACCACACACCAGTCAACATAGTCAAAGTGAGAGGACTGGGACTCTGTCCATTGGCTTCTCTGCTCTGTCCCCAGTGCTCACAATAGTGCCTGGCACTAACAGCAGCTCAATAGGGATTAGCATGAGTGAACCATCATTAGATTCTAATTAGGATAGTTGCCCTGAGGCACTTCTCGAGCAAGCCACCACTAAGAGAAGGCATGTGCTGCTGAGTGAGAACAATGGATGCTAGGTGTGCTTGGAAGCTAGCAAGACAATGTGACAACTTCCCCTCAGTCTTGCACAAACATTAAAGCTTCGTAAATTTTAATAGGCCCAATTCTACGATGTTAAACTTGTTCCTCAGCCCTCTAAAGTGACAGATGTTCCAGGCCTCCACTTAGGAAGCTGACATTTGTGCGTCTGTAGCCCTGATACTCAGAGGCCTGAAGTTGTGATGTATCTAAGTTTTTAGTAAGTTTCTTCTTTTGGAAGGATCTGTATGTCCCACTCACAGACTGTAAGGGGTAACACAATGTTACCCATTGGGGATTTTAATATATTTCCAATGTCTGCTGCTTCCCAGTCTGCAGGATCGAACGTTCACACAGTTAAAACCAGGATGAACGAGGCTATTGTGACACAGTGTTCTCCCAAGGAGCACACATACCTCAAGTCAGAAGGCTCAGTTCTCTCTTAATATGTGTGCGAGAGCACGAGGGTGTGCGCGTTTGGTTTGTTTCAGAACTTCTCTTGCTTGAGTTAAGAGCAAGCACTGTGTCTCAAACGGGGATGGGTATTTCTTCTCAAGAAACTAGCGGGATTGAGGATGACGTCTCACCGGACCTTGTCAGTTTCTACTAGTTTACTAAAATGGACACCAAGAGGAAGTTCCAGGTGATAGAAGGGGGCTTTCTCTTCGCTCCCACTGTGGCCCACTCTGCTTTGATGGTTCTAAGTTTTAGAAGTCCAAGCACCCACTTCAGGGTGTGCAAGTCAGTGGAGAGGTGGAGCTGAGCGCTGCGTGGGTCACAGTGTGGGGAGCCTGAGAAGGAAGTGGGGACAGAAACTCAACTTTTCAACTCCATGTTTTCCCTGTAATTTGTCCAATATGTATTTGCCATAAGAATAATACTCTTCTTTTGATGTGTGTAAGGATTTTCTTCGAAACATCCCAGGGAGCGTCTTTACATCTGACCTCTATGCTAAATGGGTCAGTATAACTGATGGAGAGAACGAGGAGGAGAAAATCGCTGCCACTCAGAGGTAACGATGCCATGATTACTCTACTGGGGCACACCTCCAAAGTACAATCAACATACTCTTAGGAAAATATTAGCTTATACTTTACAGCTTTGTCCACTAAAATAATGACCAATGCCAAAGAGTTTGATTTGACCACTCCCACGGAGGCCAGTTCAAAAATAGTGGCATGCCTTACTGCTCTTATTGAGTTCTTGTTCTTCTCCTAGTCTTGTTAATAAGGAATCCTTGACCATATTATACCTTCTGAATATGTTGTCGACGAAAATAATCCATAACCAATCAATAAATGAAAATTTGGGTGAGTTTATTCTGAGCTTAAATTTTAGGATTATAACCCGGGAGGTCTTTCCACAAAGGAACAGAGCACTCCAAAGAAGTGGGGGTACATAGGGTGGTTATATACCCTCAAAGAGGGTGTTTCACATGATTGAAATGTCCCTCCCACAATAGTCACAAGAGTGCCCTGTCGGCACAGCACTTGATGGACACAGCAGGTAGTGGGTCTGCTATCTCCAAGGGCGCAGCAGGAGGCAAGTCTATTGTCTCAAGCTGGGCACTCACAGGTGAGTGCAGCAATCAGCTTCTAGCCTAAGGAAAGATGCTTAATCCTTAAGGAGACACCAACGTTGGCAGGGGGAGGGAAGTTGCACCTTTATCTCAAGGGCCTTTTGCTCTTGCCATAGGGAATCTCTAAAGCAGATATACAATGCATGCTCAACGGCCTCGGTCAGGCCCTTTTGGAAAGACAAGGTCAGGCCCGAATTAGGTTTACACCAAAATGGCTTCCTCATATATTCCAATATATCCTATTACTTGCCATTTTTATTTGACAATATGAAACTGAGAGCAGATGAAATCCTTTGGTCCAAGAGAGATGCTAAAGGACCAATCTGCCAGGGATATGGTCTTACCTTTGTCAAACACTTAACTAGCCAGAGAAGTTCTTATCTGGTTCAAGAACTGAACTCAATGAAACATTTTTGCCTGGAACTTTGCTGGGCTCTTACCCTGAGACAGTGTTCCTATATTGCTACCTTCAAAACAAAGGGAGCCTTTGAAATTTCATCGCTGTTTAATTTAATCAATGAGCTTTTGTGAACTTTAATTGAAGAGTTTCTGCAATGTTTCAGAGTTTTAAAATATATTTAGATTAAATTCGATGTTAATAAGATGTGCCCAAATGAGAACACGTTCTAGGCATTTCAGGGAAATATTTCAGGCAGCATGTTTAGGAGGGCCATTTCTGCATTCTCATGCATGTTCACTGGGCTTTGTGCCTGCTCTACAAAGAAGTCCTCTGTTCCCTTTCTCTGTATTTCCAACTTCCTGAGCAAAATGACGTGCTGTCTTTAAAGGTCCATTTTTGTGTCTTTAGGCTTTTGGATGAGCTGCCCAGAGCCAATGCAGAGCTCCTGCGCTATCTTTTTGGAGTGCTGCACAACATTCAGCAGCATTCTTCTGTCAATCAGATGACAGCTTACAACTTAGCCACCTGCATAGCCCCAAGCATTCTTTGTTTGCCCAATGCCTGCAGCGCAGAATTAGAAAGTGACATCACAAGAAAGGTAATGAAAGCTCTCATTTGCGTGCCCTAGGGGTCAGAGTCCCCACTTGGAACCCAAAATGGACGGTGTTAACTCTGACAGACCAGTTTTTGAAAGTGTATCCGTTGAGTGGCAGAGTCATTTATCCTCCTCTGTGGGGATGAGAAGGAGGGTTGTTAAGGGGGAACTGTGAGCAGTTGAGTCTCTCCTCCCTTTCTGTCCATGAGACTAAACTCTGGACCGACTGAACAGCAGAGAGAGGAGTGGCCCGATATGACAGAAAAGAACCTGGGCTTTGGAGTGTGACAAGCCAAGGTTCAACTCTCAGCCTAATCACTGAGGGATGTGTAACCCTGGGCAAAGTTTCCAAGCCATGGTTTCTTCATCACACAATGGCGACAACACCCAGATCCTCTGGTCATTACTGGCACATCCTAGGCAGCTTGGGCAATATGAGCACCCATGGCTCCACACACTTTGGCCTTCCTCTGCAAGCTGTGGCTCATTCAGAAAAATACTTGGCTACTATTTTGCCTCTGAAATAGGGTGAGGAAACTAGTAAAAGATTCCAGAACATCCTATCAGAGCTACAACATGCCCAATAAGATCATAGCTGTTTCCCAAGAGAGTTTCCCAGAAAGTAAGGGTGGGGCAGGCAATGCAAGAAGAGGGGCTGCAGCCAGACAAACTGAATGGTGTCTCTCCAGCTGCTTTCTTCCCTCACAAAGACACACAGAAATCTCTGCTGCCCAAGTTTAAGCAGCACCTAAACTTACAAATGAATTTCACGTATCCGTGTCTATTGGGTGCTTTATAAATTTTCCTAAGATGTGATATGTCTATTATATCTCAACAAAACTGGAAAAAATGTTTAATGAAAATGAATAGATAAAATTTCATAAGAGACTATACATCTTCCCCCAAACATCCTATGTGGGTTACATTTGAAAATTGCCTTTGTTTTCAAGATGTAACCATTGATATAAAAATGTTAGCTTTTAAACTAGACCACAAATTATGCCTTTAGTCCACTGATGAAAAGTATTTTAAAACCTGTGCCCAAAGTACTCACGAAAGTATCACAGTTCGTTCTTAGAGAAAACTGGTTCTCTGAATTTTTCTTAGTATTCTTTCACAATTTTTGTTAGAGCCAAGATTCATGTATGAAATGTGATTTATAACTATGCCATATGAAAAAGAACACCCCGTTTTTACCCTTTTGTGTTGCAGATTTCTCTTGTGCAATTTTTGATTGAGAATTGCCTCCAGATCTTTGGAGAAGACATTGCTTCCCTCCTGGGGGAGAGCTCCATGCATTGTGATGGCAGCGAGAAGGCTGCAGATCCTTCGACTGACTTCGGAGAAGACATTGCTTCCCCCCTGGGGGAGAGCTCCATGCATTGTGATGGCAGCGAGAAGGCTGCAGATCCTTCGACTGACCTCGGAGAAGACATTGCTTCCCTCCTGGGGGAGAGCTCCATGCATTGTGATGGCAGCGAGAAGGCTGCAGATCCTTCGACTGACTTCGGAGAAGACATTGCTTCCCTCCTGGGGGAGAGCTCCATGCATTGTGATGGCAGCGAGAAGGCTGCAGATCCTTCGACTGACTTCGGTGAGAAACAGGCAGCGAGGCCGCCAGGGGTCATGGGAGATACCTAGATGGGGGATCCCAGAGCGAATCCCAAGGGCAGTGATTCCCATCTGCTCCTCCTTCCACAGGCTGGCTCACAGGTCAGGCAGGGTTGCACACTGTTGTGAGACCAAAGAAAGAAGAAGTCGAGGTCTCTGACTTCAAGAAGTTGCTGGTGCAGCTCATAACAGCTTTAGGAGACATCATGGGATAATAGAGTGTCTGGGAACTTTTTCAAACAAAACTTCAAATCTATTATGTGTATAATAGACGTCCTCTGGTTGAAACCAGAGTGAGGGCCCCGAGGTGCTGCTGCTCAGTGGTCCCTGAAGCACAGAGGAATTCCAGTGCTCTTTGAAACAGATTAAGAGGAGCAGCATCATTGAGAAAAAAGGAGCTGACTTGATGTCAGACAAACTTTCAGAGTACTGCAGACTCCTGTGCTACCGTTTCCTGGCTGTTTGATCTTTGGCCAATTATTCTAGCTTGTTTTCAGTTTCTTCATCTCCAAACTGTGGGGGGTAATAATGTTTAAATCTTAGGAGTGTTGTAAAGATTAAGTAAGATAATGGATGTAAAATAAATTTGTGAAAAAGTATTTAAGAAAGCTAGTAGAAGTGCCCCTGATGCTAGAGCTGGTATTATTGGCGCCTCGCTAATCACAGCTAACGGGCAGGAGTCCATTCTAGAAGGTAGAGTTTAGATTCAGAACCTGGGGGCCTGTATCATGAGCCCCTTCCTATTTTTGACATTTCTTGGTTTCAGACATTTACCTCAATGCTCTGAGGAAGTCTTTAGGAAAATCCATTTCATCGCAATGAGATGAGTCTAGTATCTGAGAATATGCTTATACTAAGACAATCGTTGGTTTTTCATTTCAGGAGTGTCAACCAAGCAACCTGTTGAATCCAAGCCAGTGAGAGTGATAGTGACTTACAAAAAGGCACAACTGCAGAATGACGCCGAGGCCCCACGTGGCGTGGGTCCACCCAGCTCCCTGTCTGCAATGCTTTCAGTCACTGAAGATTAGAGTCTCCATAATCATACTCGACCCTTTCCTTTCCTTTCCTTCCTGTAATATCCCACGAAGAACACTTTCTCCAAAATTCTACTACCTCCGTTATGTTCTCATCACATAGACACCAGTCAGCTAATGCCCCCGAAATCATTTTCAGCCCCTTGTAACAAAAAAGTGTGTGGGGGTGGTGAATTTCTAGAAAAATACAGGGTCAGACAAGGAAAGTTTTCGTAGCTCCTGGGAATCACCTCAGGGCTCAAGAACAGTAATTCCTGAGCTTGAAGATTCCAGTCCTCAGTCACCACAGGGTCAGTAGATTACATGGAAGGATCCTCTCAGACATCTCAGGAAATAAGCTCCCAACGTGTCAGAGACCAATTTTCACAAAGTTAAACACATGAATCTCACACACTAGAGTCTAAACTTGAGTCCAAATGTTATTCAACTCATCTTACTGAGGAGACCAGTAAGGTGGTAAAGAATGTTTTTGAGTATAGTACTTTTATGGCACCAAGCTGGGGCCAAAGAAGCAAATTTTCTTTGTTGGACATAAACAGTTAATGTTTTAAAGGGTAATCAATCTATAAGCTTTGAATTTATCTTCTCCTGTGACAAAAATCTACAAATTAACATTATTCTATTTTTATGACACACAGTGAAGGACATCCAGATTTGGACTCCTCCATCTTACACTTCCCATGCAAGGTTTCCTGGAGGGGAATCTGTCCTCCCTCTGTCAACTCTCTCACCCACACTTCACTTCTCACCCTGCTGACATGTGGCCTCTCCCTGTCTTCCTTTCCAGCAGCCTCAGTAGATCACATTCAACCGATGACCAAGCCCCTCCACCTGACAAACCAAAGCACATCTTCTGGGATTCCTAAGGCACTTGCCCTGCCAGGGTCTCGTAATTCCTGAATTCTAATCTCATTTCCCTGGTAGTTCACTTCTCCCAGGTCATGTTGTTTATCTCCATCCTCCTCTGTTTATATCGTTTCATGGACTTTTCTACATCTTTGCCTAAACCCGAGGACTCTTCACGTCATTCCCAGGTGCCCTCAGCTCTCGTGTTGCCTCTGATTCCCTGCTCTCCTATCATCCCACCAACGCTCATCCCATCACAGACCCATGAGTGCAGCAGTGTCCTCTCTGGCCTCCCTGTCTCCAGTGGTGAAGTTGGGGAAGGATGGCCCCATGTATGCCTCCCACCCTAATGTTCCTACTTCAGGGCAAGCTCCCTGAGCAGGGATGAGGCTGTCTAGCACAGCCTGGCATTCCACTGCCAACCACCAGACTCAACACCAGGTAGGTATTCAGTAAATATTTGCTATTGAAGACATACCCCTCACTATATAGGTCACGTGGTACTGCATCAGGATGAGGCCTGAACTGGGAGAGAGTCAGCTGTGCACATCTTCCTTTTTCTGCCCTGATCCTGAGAGCTGAGGGGGCATCAACCAGGGAGAGACCTGTGCATGGAATTCCTTCCTAAAATGCACAGTATGGAAAGAGGGGGCAGTAACTTTGCAGTGGAGAAAACAGACAAGCACTACCTTAGCCAGGCGATCAAGGTCAGCATCAACAGTCATACATCTAGTTAATAACAATGAACCTGTATAATTTCATCTGTTGTAACCAATATCCCCGATTGAGGTAAGATGCTAGTAATAGCAAACCAGAACAGAGGTGTATGGGAACTCTCTGTGCTGTCTTTCTTAAATTTTCTATCAATCTCAAAACTGTTCTAAAAAGTAAAGTCTATCTTTTAAAGAGTTCCCATTAAGTATAGATGAAAAATGGTATCTTGGGTTTTCTTTAATTGGACATGCTTTGTTTACTAATGCAGGGAAGTCTGTCCACATTTGGGTTGGCTACTTACATTTGTTCTTCTGTGGATTGCTGATTGTCATGTGCCCCTAAGGTATATGGTTATCTGTTATGTGACATTAGTGTAGTCATAGCTCACTGACACAATCTCATGAACTACCAGAGTCTGAGGAAGTATTAACTGCCTGCTTTTCATTATCCAAATACCCATTTTACTGATGAAGAAATGGAGATTCAGAGAGGCTGAAAAATTGAACCAAGTCCACATTTAGTGTCACACCTAGACCTTGAACTCATATCTGTCTGACTCCAGAATTCCCTAAACACCACACTGTACTAGGAAGTACCAAGTGTGTGACATTGGCAGGAGGAGGGGGGGATCCTGACAGCTGGCTGGGTGTCCAGTGACAAACTTTAATTCTGTATTTTAATGAAGTGATGACACCCCAATGGGGGGCACCATCCAGGCAAACTAGAAGTATGTAGGAAGTCCCTGAGTGGCTGCTGTGAGAAATGGCTCATGAGGGCAATGAGCTTTGTGTCCCAAGCAGAGGGACTAGAGTAGGTCACTCCAGACCTACTGAGAACAGCAAAATGGATCCTCTGTAGTCGCCCTCAGAAGAAATGCAACTTTCAGGGGCCAGCAGGGGACACAATCTCATGTCATACATCATCATAATTTAATGTTGGCACTGAAAACTGAAGCCAGGAAGGGGTATCGCCTCTCCTCAGAATTCTTAAACAGCATCCAAGCTGTGGGGGACCCCATTCACCAGCACTTGCTTGTCAGGTCTTGACCTTAAGAAATTGGGCAGAAATCCAAAGGCTCTGGACTCAAGGGATGGGATTTGACCTCTGGCTTGGCTGCCTGTCTTGTACAACCTTGAGCAAATCAATTCACCACTGGGGTCCTTGCTTTGTTCATATCAAAACAGGAACCACTGCCCTACTGACCTCATAGAATTTTCCAGCAGATGAATAATAGTACTGATGGCTAACAGTTACTGCACAGTCACTACAGACCGGCATTTTGCAGGCATCATCGCATTTAATACTCACGGCAATCATGCTGGCCACGTACTTATATTATCCTTATTTTATAGATTGGAAAACAGCTCCAGAGGAAGGATATCGTTTGTTTGAGGTCACCCGGTTTGCGAAGATGAAGTCAGAATTTAGAGCCCATGTTGTTCACCGATGAGTTACGTCACTAACCACGTTCCAAAGTGATGCTAGATGGAAAGAATGCTGGTGCTTCAGAGTCCTGGGGCAACCTTGAGAAGCTGCAGAGGAGTGGATGACCACGAGGTGGGGCTTGGTATTTATCACTGGGTGGATATGCAAGCTGAGGGGGTTTGGAGAAGAAAGATGCAGAGAGAAATGAGCTTGACTGGGGAAAACGAGCAGAGAGGGAGAAGAGAGAGTTGGGGCAGTTGCCAAAAGGAATGGAAATCTAGGAAGACAGAGCTACTCGAAGGGGATTTTGAAGAAGCTTTGCTCTCAGGTGTGCTTTGTGATAGCTATTCTCTGGCCTCCACTAAACCTTCAGGAAAATCCCTACTTTTCCTCAATGCCTTTAGAGGTGGATCCAGGGTTACTCATTGTACTGCTCACGGATGGCAGTGCTTCATTTTCATATTCCCACCTGCCTCAATACTTGTTATCCTACTGTTTCAAGATAGGAAAACCAACTCCTATCATAACCCCTAATGGGTTCTATTTGGTATCTCCTACGGGACTTAAGGGTAGTAATACTCTACAAAAATCAGTTGGTTTTCTAATTAACAACAAAGAACAAGATTAAGAGGATATTAAGAAAGCAGTTCCATTTCCAAAAGCATCAAAAATAATAAAATAGAAAACGCTGTAAACTGAAAAATACAAACATTACTGAAAAAAACGAATTTAAATAAGTGAAAGGGCAGCCATGTTCACGGACTGGATGACAATACTGCGCAGGTATCCATCAATACCACCCACAGCGATCTCCACATTCAATGCCATCTCATTCAGTGCTCACCTCCCTCAGGTCAATCCACAACGTCTCCTGCTCTTCCCTGTGGTTCCTTGGTTGGGAAAGTGCTGGATAAACATCTGTTCTTTTGGATTCAGATCCTAGACACCTAACACTCAATAATTCCATGGAGCTCTTAAAAAAATCTTGATTAGGGCCCAGTACATTACAGTCACAGGCTGTGAGAGTTTTTAGTACAGCAATGGGAGAAGAGCCCTAAAATAGGGAGGAGGTTCCATTGTAGTAAAGTTCCTGTTCTATCGGCCCTCACACTGAGTAACACTACAGAACTTGATTAAAAATATATTAGCTACATCAAACAGTCATATAAAGTAAGGAATTTATATTTATTTTAAACTAATATGCGTATTATAAAATTACATATAAAAACATAAATATATGTAATGTATTATATGGAGAGAACTTCGTATGTAAAATGCATTATAATGTATGAAATGCTACATATTGCATATTATGTGTTACATGTTGCATCTTATATATGTTGTATATTATATGTTACATATAGAGAGAGAGGAAAAGAAGAGAGGATGTAGGGCAATTTCATTTTCTGATTCTAGGAAAATAATGAAACCCAAACCATCAGGAACGGTATCACTTGAGCAGAGCATAGGTGCAAGTACCATCCGTGTTATATGCAGAAACATTCACCTTGACCCTAGGGGGCATCTGGGCTGAGACTAGATGACTGAAATCTCTGGGCGATGGTGAACACAGAATTGGGGGACAGCAGATATGAAGACGCACTGAGCCACATGCCAGACGCCCCAAGCGCAGAGAGAGCTTGTGAGCTTCTAGCGGTGGAGACTTGACACACTGAGGGAGAGGAAAATGAAGTTACTGGACCCACTGAAACGGGACTCATTGATCCTCTAGCCCATGGTGGGCAGTGTGCATCAGCATGGTCCTTCAGAGGTAAACAGCACAGCCCAGAGAAAGCTCTGATCTGGGTCAAGCAGCATCACCCAACAGCCACCAGGGGGAGCTCCTCCCTGCACTTTCCTGCTCTTTGAAGGGCCTCTGAGCCCCGGGTTCTTCTCCCATATCCAGCTTCCCAATCCCTCCATTCACCACTGGCTCCACACCTTCCCTATAGGAAGGAATGATTCTGACCCATGATGCCTTGAGAGTGTCTGAGACAGTTTCTGGGGTTGGGTGAGGGCTCCCTGCAGAGGTCAGGGGTCCTGGCTCATTACTATGGCCTCCCAACTTATTCATGATGGAATATATAATAAATGCATTAGCTCTAAAAATGTCCTAATTTTAGTAGCTATTTATAAGTAGTATGTCAGTCATTTATTTCCATATTTTACAGTGACTTATGAAAGCTGATATTATTTGTGTTTTTCAGATAATTCAATTATTTTTTCTAATTCTTCCTTTTCCTCTTAAGTTTTAGATGCTCCTTCTCTTCAAATTTCGTGCTCATCAAGGTACATATTTTTCTGCACTGTATCAAAGAATCCTTTGTTTAATAGAAGACACAGAATAATTCAGTATGGACCTTTGAGGTGAGTTGGGGCTCTCAAATACAGATGATGGGAAAGGAAACAATAACCCTGCACATTTTATGAAACGATGTGCTAGCAATCCTGGAATGAACATAAAATCATATTTGATTTCATGCTGTGAGAATGCCAATGTGGTGGTTAAATTGCAAAGATTACTGGAGAAGTTTTGTCTTCCTCCTGCTCCTCTCTAATTCTAAATCCCCTCAGCTGCTCTGCCTGTTCTTTCTGCCCCAGATAGCACTGCTGAGGGAAAAGGGCATTTAAAATGCTGCATAATGTTCACACCAACTCGGTCAGACTCATTTCAGTGTCATTTTTTACATAATACGATAAATAATATTCTTCTCATGATTCATTCCAGAGACATTGACGAACTCCACACAATGAAATGCCTAGAGAGACAGTAACATAGGGACACAGGAAGTACTAATTTGCAGTCTCCTGTACAACTAAGACTGAACAAATGTCACAGAGGACGGCAATGACCTTGGTGGTGGTCAATAGGGGGACTGCCTTATAACCATTTATTAAGCTCTGCCCGTATTTTGGTGCATATTTTCAAATTTATTTTGCATATATTTTTAAAGCATTTGTAATATATAAATATTGTTTTATGTAAAAACCCCAACAGAACCTGTCTCAGACCTGGTCAGTATCAGGATTCAAGTTACTGGGAGTTGTTCACTTGGTGAATTTAGAAAATCAGATGGCAATTATTTGTTCTCTGGCCAGAGTTTCATTTGTCATCTGAGAGAGAGAGGCTGCATGGGGCTCACTCCATTTGGCCCAAACAGAAGTCTGCAGTTGCTTGTCAAATAAATGTCTTTATGTTGTTGCATATGCAAAATACCCTTCTCTTTTCAGGCTGAGTAATATTTCTTGGCATTATCTTTATCTATTCATCTGTCGATGGACACTAAGCTGTTTCCATATCTTGGCTCTTGTGAACAAGGCTGCAGTCAACACAAGAATGCAGATGTCTCTTTGAGATTCTGATGTCAATTCTGGTGGATATATACCCCCAAGTGGGATCGCTGGATTGTGCTGAGTGAAATAAGCCAGTCACAGAAGGACAAATATTGTGTGATTCCACTTATGCGAGCTATCTGAAACGGTTCAACTCACTATAGTTGACAACACTGCATTGTGTCATTGAAATTTGCGAAGAGAGATCTTAAATATGCTCGCAAGAAAAAGAAAGAGAAGAAAAGAGAAACCTGTGTGGTGACGGATGTGTTATTTATCCTGATGAGGGGAAACCTTTTGCGATGTATCAAATCATGTCATTGTAAAGAGATACGTTTATTTGGCAGTGATGCCCTATTAAAACTGGAAAAATACCCCCCAAACCAAAAAAGAAGAAAAAAATGTGAAACTCACAGAAACAGGAGAATGGTGATTGCCAGGAGCTGGGGGAAGAGGAAAGAGGGAGCTGCTGTCCGACAGGCACAAAGTTTCAGTCGTGCAAGATGAGTAAGTTCTAGAGAGCTGCTCACAGCCCTGTGCCCAGAGTTCCCAGTACTGCAGTGTGCGCTTATGACTTGGTTAAGTGGGCCGACCATAGGGTAAGGGTTCTTACCACAATAAAAAAAAAAACTGGGCAATTTCTGGTGATCACAAAATGCTTAGAGTATATAACTGAAGGAGTAGTACATGAAATATCAAACTTCAAAATTAGATAATTTCGAAGAAATGAAAACTAGAATTGTTTGACATTGAAAGAATTAATATCTCACTAAATGTATTCTCTGAAAAAGATGTACAGTGTTTATAAATGCAGCGTTGAGAGGATCTGACGGGGTGACATTTTAATAAACTACTTGACGTTTAGTGGATACTCAATAAATGTTCATTCTCCTTTCATTTCTGGTAACTTTGGACCCAATTCCTTCCCAGAGGCATCAGAAGAGATCACATTCATGTGCTTAGAGAACGTCACGTGTGCTCTGCGTCCTCCACGTAGGCAGGGCGGGATGGCTGAAGTGGGCTGGAGTCCCCACAGGTAGGTGTGTCCCTGATCAAACCTTAGCATGTCAGGTTCTAGTAAAATAGTTTCTCCTTAGAGCAGACTTTTTAAGAACAGAATGCTCTAGCATATTTCAAAATTGTTCATTTTTTCTTTCCTCTGTGGAAGCACAATATTTTTTCTCAGACATTCACTGTAAGAAGCAGGTCCAGCTGCTGGAGGCAAAACTCACAAAAGTTTGGGCCCCTGTGACCAGGTCCTCCTGGAATTTTAACTCTCTGAGGGTCCACACTTGTCCACACTGGGCCTCCTGCAGATTGTCCATTACAGGTTAGGCTTCCCTGCCCCAGCACTGGTCCCCTCGGGGGCTCAGTTGTGATTCTCTGCGTTCACCTGTGAGTCTCCCCAATCTGGGGGCGGCAATTTGCCCAAGACCTCACTGCTCTTATGAACCTAAGAACAGCTGGAGCCTTTTCAGTTTGTTCAGCTGTTTAGTGTTTGGGGATGGAGTGGAGACTTCCAGGCTCCTAACATCATGGACCAGAAGCCAGAAGTCAAGCCAACACCTTATTTGTTTTATTTATAGCTCTTCTAATTAATACGGACTGGACATATAATAAAGGGTCCATATTTGAAATGCATAATTTGATACCTTTTGACAATTTATACCCCTTTGAAAACATCAGCAGAATCAAGAGAGTGAACATTTCCACCCTGGCACAGTGCTTGTCCTAGGCTGTGCTGCTGGCACTTCCTGCCCCAGCAGTGGCAGGCTCTAATCTGGGCAGTGCTCTGCCCTGCTCGGGTGTACAAAGGCCTGGCCACTGGGTGGGTGCCTCCAGTCCGGAGGTGTTGAGCCTGGTGCCTGGACCACCCAACAAGAAATGGTCCTAGTTCCTGAGAGCAGGGGTCTGATTCGGTCCTCTCTTCTCTCCCCAGGTGGCTGGAGATGCTCATGTTCTATCCCAGGACCAACAAACAGAACTAGAAGAAGAAGCAGAAAGTCGAGCCACCCACGCCACAGGTAGGCAGTGGGTTTGCCAGTTGGTGTCCACTTTGTGGTTTCAGAGATGAGGAGCTGGGGCAAAGCGAGAGTACCCCAGAAGATTCAAGGGCTTCAGGACCCAGCCTAAAATTAGGGGTGAGGGAAGGATTCAGGTCAGGGCTGAGGTGGTCACCAGCCCTGCACGTTGTCTCCATCCTTCCAGTGGTCTGTGGGCTACAATCTGCATGCTCCTCTTCAAGCCACAGGGCAGGACCCACTACAGGGACAGGGTGGCCTGCTTGTGTGGTCTGGGGCTGCCCCAGGAGGCTTCCAGCCAGGGGGCAGGTGCTGAGCAGCAGTAGCAGAGCGTGTGTCTCTTCCCCTGGCTGTCCTTCCAGCTGCTGGGAAGCAAAGAGCATGCCAGGAGGGGTTGCTGGCTGCACAAACTCCTCATGCGCCACAGTCCAAGGAAGGACTCAGCTCGGTTCCACTTTCTACACAGAGATGCTCTTGCAGAGAGCAGGCTGAGAAAGGGGAGCCAAGTGAAGGGCAATTCGGGGACCCCACTCTTGCTCTGGGGCCTTGACCATAAATGGAAAATTTGGTGCTGGTCTTGATTTGTGTGCACCTGCTCTGACTCCCATGTGACCAGAGTGGGAGGTGGCTGGGGTGGTCCCACCAGGTCCAGTCCTTCCCCAAAGACCCCTCTCCTCTCCCTTCTCTTCCCCAGCCAGTGTCCAGGGGCTCAGGGCACCAGGAAAGGTTCTGAGCCTCAGTGAACTGATTTGCAAAATGGGCTTGTTTTGATCCAGTTATAGGATTATTTGTGAGCTTGAAAGGAGGTCTTGGGCCCAGTGTGGGTGCTCAGTAAATGTTATTCCTTTCCTCTGCGCTCAGGCTTCACTGTTACCAAGTGTTCTTGCCTGATCGAGCCTTGCAGTAACCCTGAGAATGAGCAGAGTGGAGATTGGGGGTCCCTTGGGCATCTTGCAAGGCCCAGAGCCTGGCAGAGGTCCAGGCATAGCAGAACATGGCTACCCCCAGGGTTCAGCAGTCCTTCCTGGTGCTCTCTCCTTCACTGAGTGGCAGAGATCAGCCTGGGTGGAACTGGGTCCCCCTTCTCCTCTACGCCCCCCAGGTCTCCCCTGGATTTGCCTGCCCTGGGCTGCTGCACAAACCCTCCTACTAGTAGAGTGCAGCTCTGGGCCTGCTCTCAGCTGATGGTCATTGTCTGCCCTCTGTCTACCCTCCCCAAGGAGTCCTAGGCTAGCATCCTCTGGAAGGTAGTGTCCCTGGCAAAATCAAATGGGAGTTGTTCCTGGAGACTGAACAGCTTCCTGCTGGGGAACAGCAGACACACATGCAAATCCCCTGAAGCTGGCTGGTTTGAGAGAAAAAACTCCCAGGCAGAATAACAGCATTCAGGGTTACGCTGCGTTTCCATAGTAATACCTTGGAAATAGTGCCGTAGCAGACCTCCTGCCTCCAAATAAGGCAACTGCACGTGCAGAAGACACGCTCGGCACAGACCAGGGAATTTGATGGTGCTCCTGCTCCCTAGCCGTTCCCTCCCCTGTGACGTCCCCTCCCCCAAATAATGCTGGCCTTGGCCAAGCTTCACCTTTTCTGTTGGTAGCAAGAGCCATGTGATCACAGGGTGGGAAGAGCCCCCACTTCCCTGAGGGTCTGTTAGAGCCCGGGCGGTCTGGGGTCCCAGCCTCTTCCACTCAACCACTCCCAAGCCCCAGCAGAAGCCAACCAGGCAGAGTCTCTTTTCCTTTGCCCCTTGCTCCTCAGAGCATCACCTTGAGGCTGCTGGTTTCTGGAAGCTGTGAACTTTCATCAGGGCCACGCTGCTGTGAGTCAGTCTCATGGGGTGAGGTGGGCCCTTTCCAGAGGAGAGCTGCTGATCTCTGAGAAAGCCTCCCTTCCTCAGCCTGATGCCAGAGTCATTCTAGTGCACCAGAGGAAGCTGAGGGGGAAGCCTAAAGCCTTTGGGGCTCCTGTAAAGGCAAGAACCCAAGACCCCATACCTGGCCTCTGTCTCCATGGCCTGGGAGTTTCAGATCAAACCAATGGGGAGCTGCTACACCCCATTCCCGGCCAGAACCCTCCTTCTCATTGGGTTCCTGCTCAGTTTCTGTGCCCAGGAAGTAGAAAGAAAGGCTGTCGTTGAAACCCCTTCCAGAGAGGGGGCCTGCTTAGCACATGGAGGTGACGGAGGCCGCTTGGCCCAGGCCTGCCTTCCTACCCTATTTCCTCTTTCCTCTTGCTTTGAAAACCCTTTCTGAGTAGCCAGATAAATAGCACAGACTTCATTATAGCATTGACATCCCTGAGCAGTGCCGCTGTCCTGGCCACACAGGGACATAGAAAACCTGGTGCCTCCACTCCTTCCTTGTGCACAGGCACTCAGGGTCTCTGTCGGCATGAGCTCCAGCATCCCTCTCCGCCACAGTGGTGACAGTGTGTGGAGCGGTAGCAGTGCCATGTGGCCCTGGCCTGGCCTGAGGCATCTTACTTTCCACATACCTGCTTTGGAGAAGAGAAGCAACTTTCCCTAGAGACAAGGCTTCCTCCCATCACCCACCCAGCCCCTCTCCTGGAAGCCAGCATGGCTTTTCTGCTGCCAGACTGTCCTTCAGTCCCCGCTGACTTGATCAGGCTTTGGCTGCTGTTCATGGCCCCCATTCTCTGGGAAGAGTCCTCCAGAAGCAGGGAACGTGGGGTGGGATCTGGGGACGCAGCCAGCCCTGCACAGGTCGGGGGGCCCTGGGTGTGGGAAATGCATGCATTTCCCTTGCATTTCAGGCCTGGAATTTCCTCTGCCTCTTGCAAAAATTAAGCATAGATCTACCATATGATCCAACTATCCCACTGCTGGGTATTTATCCAAAGAACTTGAAAGCACAACGGCATAAAGATACATGCACTGTTATGTTCATTGCAGCATTATACACAATAGCCAAGACATGGAAGCAACCTAGGTGCCCATCAAGGGACAAATGGATAAAGAAGATGTGGTATGTATACACAATGGAATACTACTCAGCCATAAGAAATTATGAAATCCGGCTATTTGTGACAACATGGGTGGTCCTTGAGGGTATTATGCTGAGTGAAATTAGTCGGAGGGAGAAAGTCAAATACCGTATGATCTCACTCAGAAGATAAAAATAACGACAAACAAATACCTAGCAACAGAGATTGGATTGGTGGTTCCCAGAGGGGAATCGGGGCTGGAGCAGGGCAAAAGGGGTGATTAGGTTCACACGTGAGGGGGTGGACTATAATTCGTTTTTGTGTGTTGAACATGATGCAGTCTACACAGAATTTGAAATATATCACGATGTACATCTGAAAGCTATATAATGTTATAATCCAATGTTACTGCAACTAAAATGATAAAAAATAAAAACATAAATTAAATTTTTTTTTAAATAATGAAAATTTGCTACCAAAACAACACAGTAATGATTCATAGAGGCAACATATTAAGAGGATACCACAAGTGCAAATGGAATATTTACCACATATATATTTTTTTATTCCCAGACTGTGCTTTGTGACCTGCCTTTGCCTGGAGGAGTCACGCCTTGCATGCTGATAACAATTCTGGGCACAGTGAAGCGCAGTGCAAACAGGTGAACAGCAAGATTAGCAAGTCTGTCGTATTTGCTGATTGGTTTAGAATTTTTAAAACTACACATTTAGAATCTTGGCTATACCACAGTATGGGATTATTCCATATATCAATATGTATTCCCAATACGGGGACAACGTTTCCCTCACTGAATCTTAAACCAGAAGAATCAAGAATAAAACAGTCCTACTTTCTGAGGACAAAGAGGAAGAGCAGGAAACCCATTCTGTTGGTGTTTCCTGGCAGTGAAAGCCTTAGAGCTCAAGGAAACGTGGAGCTTTTGTAATGTGATGCCTGGCCGTCTCTCCACCTCTGCGCCATACATTGTGTAAAAAACCAAGCATGCACATTATGTCTACATGCCCATCAAAAACAAGGTGTGAAAACAAAAAGACCCCACTGGACATTGTTCCGAGTTGGTCTGAGCGCTTGAAAGTGATGCCACTCTGTCCTGATGTGCGTGCAAATCTCCCCGCAGTTGTGCAGGTCACAGTGCAGTCTCGGACCTTGCAAGCTCGGCTGCCATTTCCATCTTCATAGTGGGGGCAACAGCAGGGTCACAGATTCCTATGGTGTCAGCCTGGTCTACAGCTGACAAGTGGCAGGATGGAGAACCCCAGTTTTTCTGAGCAGACTCTATATACTTAGAAGATTTGAACAGATCCCTCAAGTTACAAGACTTCCTCAAAATAAATCAACCTTTGCCACTGGAACTGGTTTGACTGAGGTGAGCTAGGATGGGGTAAGATTGGAGCTAACAGGTAAATCCGTGCTGATCCATGGCTGCCCTGGGATGCCTGGGCCTGGTGATCACCACTGGTTATACCTACGTGTAAAACAAGAAGGCTAAGGATATCCTGAAGCTGTCCAGTACGCCCGTCCCTGAGGTCAGTGGTGCCACTAAAGCTACTGCAGCCATTAATTCATCTGTGTTTCTGGGTCTTATGACCAGGACACAAAAGGCACAAAGTCAAGCTATGCACACAGGTTTATTCAATAATTTGCAAACAGACTCCATGAGTGTCTGTCACCTTTTTCCTGGTGAATCAAAGGGAGCCACCTCCTCTGTTAGCAGGAGATAGACTCAGCTCTGATCTGATCATTTTACATCCAAATGGCCCACTCACTCCAACCTCCAGCCAGCTTCCTCTGGTTCCGCATGAAGGTCACCACCCTAAGCCAACTGCTACTTCCACACAGCCTGTACAGCTTCTGATGGCACAGTTCTTCCCTGCACAATAAAGCTTGCCTCACAGCAAAGTACAAAACATATATATCCTCTGCCTATGTCCTCATCCATCTTTCCTCCCAACATAAGGTAGGACCCAGCACACCTTACCCTGTGCACACAGCACTCATGATTTGTTAATATCTGCTCTCCTCCCTGTACGACCCCTCTCATGCAGGACCACACTGATATACATATCTTTGCTTTATTTAGGGTTATTGCACTGGAAACTTTAGCTCCAGGAACACTAGAAATGCAGACTGACACTGCGGCCACTCAGAACTAATTCTGGTTGAAGTGGTTAAGGTGGTCTAAACTGAAAAAATTATTGCTTGGTCCTGCAAATTCTATGTGAGGAATTACAAGAAAAAAAGAACACTGAAGGCAGTAGAGATGACAGTATCTTGCTTTTCACTGCAGAGGAAATATAGGCATTGGATTTTCAGTCAAATACAAATTCTATTGCCATTGGCTATCTTGGTCTTTTCCCTGTGAATTTAATCATTGGAAGACACAGTGTGGTGTATGTGTTCATTACTGGGTGAATCAAAACATACAGAGAATCATTGTTAAAAGGTCTAGAGTGCAGACGTTGCTTTAAAACCAGAGCACATGCTGATTCTGTCAGTGCTCTATGGGGTTCGCTGAGACACTGAGGGAAAGAGTTAGTGATTCGACAGCCAGGACTTGTGTTTGCCTTGACATCCAAGTGCAGGAACTGGGGTCAAAAAGCCAAGCAGCACTTTCGTGGGGTTGGCCCCGTGGCCGAGGGGTTAGGTTCTCGTGCTCCGCTGCATGCGACCCAGTGTTTCGTTGGAGCGAGTTCTGGGCGCGGACATGGCACTGCTCATTGAGCCACGCTGGGGCAGTGTCCCACATGCCACAACTGGAGGGACCCACGGCTAAGAGTATACAGCTATGTACCGGGGGGCTTTGGGGAGAAAAAGGAAAAAATAAAATCTTTGAAGAAAAAAAAAAAAGCCAAGCAGCACTTTCATTAGTTCCACTTGACATCATGGAATGTTTACCACACTTATTGTCACGACTTTACAACTTAGCATCGGAATACTGAACTTTAACGATGTTGTCTAGCTCTTGCTGTGTCAGGACTTGGCTTTTGGTTAACTATGAGGAAGCCGAGTATTTGAAAGCTCTTATTTGCCATTAGTAGGGATTAAAAGCAGGCTGGCAGGGCAGGAAGGAGGTAACCGTTATTCTCTGCAAAGTAAAGCATAAAGTGCCCTCAAAGTGGCCCGAAAACCTCTGTGAGAAAACCTTGAAGACCTTTCATGGGTAGAGGTGGTAAAGAGGGAATGACAGCTGACTAGAATGACGTGACCAAGACAACGAGGCAAAAAACTCAGCCCGTTGTCTTGCTTCCTGTCAGATGCTCATGTATTACATCCAGTCCTTGGCCCAGGGTACCTTCAGTGTGATTTCTGTTTAGAAAATTGTCAGGTATTTATACAATGATTTGCTCTTTAGAAAATTGCATGTTCTTCACTTGATACAAATGCACAGCTTGAATCATTTTACTAACTCTGGTCTTTGGTTTAAAACAGGCTTGCTTGAGATTTCAAGAGAGGGCATGAGTTCACCTTCCACTGTAACCCGTGCTTCAGTGAGAACAACAGGGGAGCCATTGTTTGCATTACAAAGCTGGATAATATCTGGGGAAAGGAAGACAGACAGGCAGATTTCCCCTTTGAAAGTGGTAAACCAAAGTAAGTTATTGCTACTATGAGATATTGAAAATGTCTGTTGCTCATGGGACTCGCTCTAAACCACAATGCCCTTGAAATGAATTTTCATCAGCTCTCCTGAGACACCTAACTAGGACATCTCCTCCCCATCCCAGGGGACCAGGCACTGCAGGCTGGAACAGGGCAGGAGCGCTGACCACAGGACCTTGGCACATGTCAGGATTTGGAGATGGCTCTTTAAGGAGGTGAAATGAGGTCCTGATGCAACGGGACTGGGGTCCTTATGAGAAGAGGAGACACAGATGCAGAGGAGCAGCCCCGTGAGGACGGAGGCAGAGACGGGAGGGAAGCAGCCACCAGCCCAGGGACCCTGGAGCCCCAGACACTGGAAGAGGCCGGAGGGACCCTCCCGTGGAGCCTCCGGAGGGAGCACAGCCCTGCAACCCTTGACCTCAGACTCTGGGCTCCAGGATGGGGTAGGACGGATCCCTGGGGTTCAAACCCCTGAACGGCCCTTCACCTGGAACTCTCCGGACCTGCACTCTGCCTCACCCATCCAATCCCGTTTTGCATACTTGGCCACCCCTCAGCCTGATTCCCAGCCCCCGAGTGGCCCAGGCAGCCCCAACAGGGCGGGCCGATGACCTGGGTGGGGGGACCGGAGGCAACTGCCCCCCACTGATTCCCCTAAACCCCATCTTCCCTCCGGCATCTGATACGCAGACGCCCTCGGCTCACGCCCCATTCCTTTATATCCAGGCCGATGACACCCGGCCCCCCCCCCCCAGGGCTCCCCGGCCGAGCGCTCGGTGTCCGGGGGTGATTACCGCCCAGCTTGCTGCGTGAAAGATGTGAGTCCTGACTCGGTTGGGGGCCAAGCGGCCCCAATTAACACAGCAGTGGATTTCATGTTCACCTCAATTAAGCCGGCTGCCGTTTCCTGAGTCGTTTCCCGGGCAGCGTCCCGCGGTGTCGGCCACACATCAAAGGGCCTCGCGGGCCACGCAGCAGGTGACGCTCATTTGCACACTGACCCAGGCAGGCGGGGGCGGGGGGTGCTCTGCGAGGGACCAGGAGCTGGTTGGGGTGAAGGGTCATGGGTAGGGTCCTCCAGGGAGGGTCCCTCCTGCCTCTTCTGCTTATCAAACCATGTGAGGCAGCATCTTGCATACAAAATGCAGGAAAACGGGCATGGATGTGAGTTCAGGGCCACTCTTCCTCAGAAAAAACTGATCTCTGATTCAAAGGATGACTCGGGTCTTGAGTCAGAGGCCGCTTCCCCCTTTGATGAGCCTGGTGGTGGGGAGGTCACAGGGCATGGTGGGCACTGCCTCCTTCCACCTCTGAGGTCCGACCACCGTCCTTCAGAAGCGCAGGACCTGACTGACCCAAATCACCCATCACAAACCGACTCCCAGACAGCATTGCCTCCCAACCTCAAAACCACCATCAAAAGGGCCCAGTCGGTCCCCACATTTGCTTGTCTCCTTCCCCGTGCAAAAACCGACGCTCCATCCTCGGTGCCGAAAGCACGAAAACAGATGCCTGCATCCTGGGACGGTGATCTAGCCGCTGTTTGCAGGAGGAATAAATGAGACAGAAAACGAATGGGCAAAATACGGTCCATCTGTGCAGTGGAATATTATGCAGCCATGAAAAAGGAGCCCATGTCCAAATCTCCTTCCTTTTCATGGCTGCATAATATTCCCTCCACAACGGCCTGTGTGCTGTTCCTCCATTTATGCAGCTGTGGACACTTGTGGCATTCGATGCATCTGATTTTTATAAGTCAGTCTATTAACCTGAGCCGCTTCCTGTCCATTTTCCTTTCTCCAGGGGCTCAGTATTTATTCCCAGGCCACGTGACCCTGGGGCATCATGTCCCTGGGCAGCATTGACAGCTGTCGACCCTGCAGAGAGGCCCCCCCTGTCCTGCTGTTTGCACACCCCACCCACCTCGCCCCCATCTCCACGTGGAGCTGGCCTGTCAGATGCAGCAGGAGATGCAAAAAAAATCCGGCACAAAGTGGATTTTTCATTTCTCAGGAATACTTGGGAAGTGACTAGAAGGAAACACTAACAAGAATTAGCAAGAGTGACAAGGCAATGATAATGAGCACGCTGTCTTTCAAAAGAAGGAATCATTCAAAATATTTCTTTATCAGAGTCGCAAACACAATCATGTCCTCTGGTACAGTAAAACCACTTTAAAGATATATTCCAGCACCCTGCTCCATTCCATCCCATTTCCCGTATATATTCTCTATCAGTGCACATCACACTGTATATACATATTCCAGCACCCTGCTCCATTCCATCCCATTTCCTGCAGATATTCTCTATCAGTGCACATCACACTATATATATATTCCAGCACCCTGCTCCATTCCATCCCATTTCCTGCATATATTCTCTATCAGTGCACATCACACTGTATATACATATTCCAGCACCCTGCTCCATTCCATCCCATTTCCTGCATCTATTCTCTATCAGTGCACATCACACTTTATGTTTACTCATGAGATCTAAACTTCGTGTACAAAATACTCATCACCCTGAATAAGAGAGAGTGCAAGACGGCACAATCAAGCACACAGACTCAGCACGCTCTTCACAGTCTACTTTCCTTCAGAAGGTGGGCAAGTTCCTTTCCCTCCAGCTCTCGTTTTTCTCCTCTGCCAATATTTATTCATCCACTAGATCCTAGTTACTGTCCAAAAAAATTTATCAGCAGTTCTCTATATTTTAGATACCAGACTTCCCTCTGACATACTAATGGCAAGCATTACCCCATTCCATTGACTTTCTTTTTATCTTTGTTTTCTTTGATGTAAATGTTTCTTATTTCCATATATATAGGATTTGAATTTTTCTATTTTGCCACCAATAATTTCCTTTCATGTTTCTATAATTTCTAATTTACTCAGTAACTCCCCTGTCTCAGATTGTATCCTAAGAAATTATCAGAAACTTGGACACACTGAAAGGGATCACACTTATGTGGAGATGGCAGTGGTGGGGAAGGACAGAAAGGGGTGGAAATGTATAAATTTTGCATTGTTTGACAGGCATCTTTACTTCTTTCAGTTTTTAAAAGAGTGCCATTCCTGTCTTCCATTGTAAAGACCAGGGAAATAAAAATCTAATGTTGAGACATAAAAGAGAAGCTTGAACAAAAGTTGACCTTTTAAAAGATGTTAATTGAAGGATTACGTATAATAGGAAAATTAGAAATAGCTTAAATAGCTAATACGAAGAGAGTGATTGATTTGTAGTATATAGCATATGTAAAACATAAAAAATATACAGCAATTAATTAAAACATTTTCTTTTAAAGAAAGATGTGGGTTTTTAATAACTGAAAATTTAACATTTAATTAGATCATCAGGGACATAATTAGATTGAGCTATTTGCAGGAATTTTTAAACTATATTTTTTGTATAAAAACTATTATTACACTGCTGGTGGAAATTAAAACACAAGAAAGGTTCACGCGATCTTGCCAGATCACCCAGCTCCTCCCAGGCTTTGTCAATATGTGTGTGTGACTTGTAAATAATTGCAGTCTGTCAACTCTGTATTTATACATTTTCAGAGATGATTTTGGAGATGTGTGTTTAAATTTTACAGAGATTTTTTAACAGTGTTTTTAATCATATTTTATGAGTTCTAAAGCAGCATAAAAGAAAAATATTTGTCACCTTATATAAAACATCTACATAATAAAAATGCCAATTAACATATTTATTGTATTTCTGCTATGTTTTCTCAGACAGTTTCTGAGGGAAGAATCATCAACAGCTTTTAATTATTGCTGGAAGAAAGCAGCAATAAGTGGATGAGAAAAGAAAAGTTTGAGTGAGTTCTACTTTCTTTAAGTCTCCAAATGGACACTTAAGGGGGAAAATGCTGATCCAAAGCAATGGCTGACAGTGTTCCGGATTAAATGAGAGCCTATTCATCCTCTAAACATGTAAGACTGATTGGGAAAATCTCTATATTTGTTTTCTAGAAAGACTCCACAGTTTATACTTGTGGCCAACTAATGTTAAATTTTGTAATTCTTACTAATTTTTTATAGCAATACCTCTTGCTCTTGATGTCTCAATACTTTAACTAAAAATGCTCATAATTTCTAATGGTAGATCCAAGGATATTGTTATTGTTGTTGTCATTATTAGTATTTTAAAGTACCATTTATTGAAAATCTACTATTTGCCAGGTACTGTAATATATTTTATCTTAAAACTCCATGGAGAAGAGACTGTTATCAAACTGAGGTTTATGAAGGATTACGTCTCTTGCCCAAGGCCATATATGGCCTTCAACCTTTGGATTTCAAACAGTGGCAGGGTAGAGATTAAAACCCAAGTCAAAGCCCACACTCTTTGCCACTATCCTGTACACATCTTGGGCCGCTGCTAGACACACCAGAACCACCTGTTGGATATGCCAGAAACATCTGCCAGATACGCTGAAACCACCTGCCAAATATGCCAGAATCAGGTCCCGGACATGGTGGAAACACCTGCCAGACACATCCAAATCACCTGTCAGATACGCCAAAACCATGTGCCACACATGCCGGAACCACCTCGTGGATACATCTGCTGGATACTCCAGAAACAGGAAAACCACAGGACGGAACCAGGTGCCAGACAAGCGTTAGGCCCCTTCCAGACTAGCCTGAACCACTTGCTGGACCAGCCTGAATCACTTTATGGACATTCCAGAACCACATGCCCAGCATGCTAAAACCGAGTGACTGACACTCCACAACCACCTGCTGAGCACACCTGAACCGGTCACTGTGAAACCACCTGCCGGATACACCAGAACCAGGTGCCGGACATGCCAGAACCACCTGCCAGATACACCAGACACAGGTGTCGCACATGCTGAAACCAGGTTCCCAACATGACTGAACCACCTGCCAGACACGTTGGAGCCACCTGCCGGATATGCCAAAAACAGCTGTTGCACATGCTGGAACCAGGTGCTGGACACACCTGAACCACCTGCCGGACAAGCTTCAACCACCTGCTAGACACAAGGGACCCACTTGCCGGACATGCCGTCATCACCTTCAGGAAACGCCAGAACCATCAAGTGAACATGCCAGAAGCACCAGCCGAACATGCCAGAGCCAGGTGCTTGACACGCCATATCTGCCTGCCAGACACACTGAAATCACCTGCCAGATATGCCAGAACCAGGTCCCGGATACGCCAAAACCAACTTCCAGGCAAGCCAGAAAAATCTGCCGGACACGCCGGAACCACCCCTCAGACTGGCCAAAAACACGAAAGTGAAATGACGGGATCATGTCCTGGACATGTTGTAGCCACATGTCAGACACGCTGGAATCAACCGCTGGACATGCTGGAACCAACTGCTGGACACCCCAGAAGCACCCACTGCCCATGTCAGAACCACCTTCTGGACATACTGGAAACTCATGCCAGACAACAGGAACCCCCTGCCTGACAAGCTGGAACCACCTGAATGACATGCCAGTACCACTGCTCGGACATGCCAAAACCAGCTGCAAGACAAAACTGAAACACCTGCCAGACAAGACTGAACCACCTGCTGGATACACCTGAACCACTTGACAGACACTCCAGAACCGCATTCCAAGCATGCTGGAACCACATGTCCGATATGCCAGAAGCAGGTTCCGGAGGTGCCGAAACCACCTTCAGGACAGGCCTGAACCACCTGCTGGACATGCCTGAACCACCTGACCGACATGCTTCAACCACCTGCTTGACTCCCCGGAACCACCTGCTGGACACCTGTTGGATATGCCGGAACCATGTGCTGCATACACTGAAACCACCTGCCAAATGCCCCAGAACCAGGTGCCAGACATGGCGGAACCAACTGCCAGACATGTCCAAATCACCTGTCAGATATGCCAAAACCATGTGCCGGTCACACCAAAAGCACCTCCCGGACACGCCAGAACGAACTGCCAGATACGCCAGAAACAGGTACAGCTAGGGTGGAACCAGGTGCCAGATAAGCCCGAAGGAGCTGCTGGACTAGCCTGAACCACATCCTGGATGAGCCTGAACCACCTGCTGGACCATCCTGAACCACTTTACGGACATTCTGGAACCACATGCCAGGCACGCTGTAACCAGCTGCCCAACACGTAAGAACCACCTGCTGAACACGCCTGAACCACCTGCCCGACACGTGGGAACCACCTGCCGGATACACCAGAAACAGGTGTCACACATGCCGAAACAAGGTGCCGGACATGACTGAACCACCTGCCAGACATGCTGGAGCCACTTGCTGGATATGCTAAAAACATGTGTTGCACACCCCGGAACCAGGTGCTGAACACGACTGAACCACCTGCCGGACAAGCCTCAACCACCTGCTGGAAGTGACTGAACCACTTGCAGGACATGCCATCACCAACTTCAGGACACACCAGATCCATCTGGTGGACACGCCAGAAGCACCAGCCGAACATGCCGGAGCCAGGTGCTGGACACACCAGAACTGCCTGCTGGACACACCAAAATCACCTGCCGGATATGCCAGAACCAGGTCCTGGTTACACCAGAACCGACAACCAGAGAGGCCGGAAAAACCTGCCAGTCACATCGGAACTACCAGTCAGATACGCCGAAACCACCACCCCAATTTGACTGGATCAGGTCCTGGACATGTCGTAGCCAGCTGCTGGACACACTGGAATCACCTGCCAGACATGGGGGAACCAACTACCGGACACCCCAGAAGCACCCACTGGACACGTCAGAACCACCTTCTGGACATACTGGAAACTCATGCCAGACAACAGGAACCCCCTGCCTGACATGTTGGAACCACCTGAATGACACACCGGTACCACTGGCCGGACATGCTGGAACCACGTGCCAGACCAAATTGAACCACCTGCCAGACAAGACTGAACCACCTGACAGATACCCCTGAACCACTTGACAGACACTCCAGAAACACATGCTGAGCATGCCAGAACCACCTGTCAGGTATGCCAGAACCAGGTGCTGGACACGCCGGAACCACCTTCCAGACATACCTGAACCACCTGCCAGATATGCTGAAATCACCTGCCAGATACCCTAGAACCAGGCCCCTTATATGCCGGAACAACCAGCCAGACATGCCAGAATCACCCACCAGAAACAGTGGAACCACCACACAGATATATCAGAACCACCCACCAGACCCGCCAGAAACACACCCCAGACACGCCGGAACCACCTGGAACCACCCACTGGACACACTGGAACCACTACTCAGACATGCTGGAACCACCAACCAGACACACCAAACCAACTTCCGGACACAGCAGAAGCACCCACCAGACACCCCAGAACCATCTTCCAAACGTACCAGAACCACATACCAGACACACCAGAACCACCTGTTGGATATGCCAGAACCAGGTGCCGGATACACTGAAACCACCTGCCAAATAAGTCAGAACCAGGAGCCGGACACGACAAAAACACCTGCCAGACAAGCCCGAACCACCTGCCTAACATGCCAGAACAAACTGCCGGACATGCCGAAATCACCTTCCGGACACGCCAGAAAGAGTTCCTGGATATGCCAGAACCAATTTCCATAAAATGCTAGAACAACCTGCTGGACATGCTAGAATCAACCACCGGACACATCGGAACCACCTTCCTGACATACCAGAAACTCATGCCAGACACACAGGAACCCCCTGCCTGTCATGCCGGAACCACCTGAATGACATGCCAGTACCATCGGCCAGACATGCCATAACCACCTGCCAGAGAAAACTGAACCACCTGCCAGAAAAGACTGAGCCACCTGCTGGACATGCCTGAACCACTTGACGGACATTCCAGAACCACATGCCAGATACGCTGGAACCACCTGCAGTACAGGCCTCAACCACCTACTGCACATGCCTGAACCACCTGGTGGACACACCGCAACCACTTTCCGGATGCGCCGGAACCATCTGGTGGACATGCTGGAACCACCTGAATAACATGCTGGAACCACCTGACTAACATGCCGGAACCACGTGCCAGACACGCCAGCACCACCTGCTGGAAACCCCGGAACCACAGCCCAGACATACTGGAAGGACATGCTGGACATGCAGGAACCAATTGCTGCACACACCTGGACCACTTGCTGGACACCACCAAAGCACATCCTGGAGAGGCCTGAATCAGCTGCTGGACACGCCCAAACCACCATTCGGACACTTCAGGACCATGTTTCAGAAATGGCTGTACCACAGGACGGCCATGTCTGGACCATGTGCCAGATGCATCTGGACCAGCTGACAGACATGCCTGAACAACCAGCTGGACACCCCGGAACTACCTGCCAGGCATACCGGAGCCATCCACTGGAAACGCCTGAATCACCTGCCTGATATGTTGGAACCAACTGCCGGAAATGTTGGAAACAACACCCGGACAATCTGCAACCACCCATTGGAGACACTAGAATCAGATCCTGGACACACCAGAAGCACCTGCCGGACACTCTGGAACCACCTTCTGGAACCACTGGAATCACCCACTGGATACGAAGGAACCACCTTCCAGACACACCAGAACCACTTGTCAGATTTGGCGGAACCAGGTGCTGGACATGATGAAACCACCTGTCGGATATGCCAGAACCAGGTGCCAGACACGAGAGACCCACCTGCTGGGCAAGCCGGAACCACCTGCCTGACATGCTGGAACAACCTGCCGGACACGCCGAAATCACCTGCCTCATACACCGGAACCAGGTCCTGGAAAAACCTGCCAGACACACCGAAACCACCACCTGCACACTCCGAAACCACCAACCCGATTCTGGCAGTTCCTGCAGGTGGTTCCAGCGTGTCTGGCAGGTGCTTTTGGTGTGCTGGGACCTGATTCTGCCATCTCCGGTGGGTGGTTCCAGAGTGTCCTTGTGGTGGTGTCCAGCAGTTGGTTCCAGTGCGTCAGGCAGGTGGTACAGGCGTTTCTGGGAGGTGCTTTGGGGGTGTCTGGCGAGTGGTCCGGGTGTGTCTGGCAAGTGGTTCCAGCATGTCCGGCGTGTCCTTCCAGTATGTCTGGCCTGTAATTCCTCATGTCCAGCCAGTGGTTCTGGCGTGTCCGTCACCTGGTTCTGGCATGTTTGGCAGGTGGTTCTGGCAAGTCCACCAGATGGTTCTGGCTCATCCTGAAGGTGGTTATAGCATATCTGGCAGGTGGTTCAATCATGTCCAGCAGATGGTTCAGTCTTGTTCAGCAGGTGGTTCAGTCGTGTCCAGCACCTGCTTCTGGCATGTGAGAAAGCTGTTTCTAGCATATCCAGCAGGTGGCTCCAGTGAGTCCGGCAGGTGGTTCAGTTGTGTCCAGCACCTTGTTTCTGTGCGTGCGACACCTGTTTCTGGCATATCAGGCAGGTATTTCTGGCATGTCCAGCAGGTTTTTCACTCAAGTCTGGCAGTTGGTTCAGGCGTGTCCAGCAGGTGGTTCTGGCGTGTTGGGCACCTGGTTCCAGCATGCCCAGCATGTGATTTGGGAATGTCTGTAATGTGGTCCTGGCTGGTCCAGCAGTGGTTCAGACTAGTATGGCAGCTGCTTCAGGCTTGTCTGGCACCTGGTTCTGGCCTGTCCTGGACCTGTTTCTGGTATATCTGGCAGATGGTGCCGGTGTGTCTAAGAGGTGGGTCCGGTGTGTCTGGCAGATGGTTTTGGTGTACTCAGCAGGTGATTTGGAAGTGGCCGGCAGGTGTTTCCTCCATGTCTGGCAACTGGTTCTGGCGCATTTGGTAGGTGGTTTCAGTGTATCCGGCACCTGGTTCCCCCATATGCAAAAGTTGGTTCCAGCATGTCTGGCAGGTGGTTCCGGGGTGTCAGACCAGAGATTCCACCATGTTTTGCAGATGGATCAGTGCTGTCCAGCAGGTGGATCAGTCGTTCTGGCAGTGGGTTGCAGCATATCTGGCAGTGGTTGTGGCGTGTCCAAAAGGTGGTTCTGTCGTGTCCGGCAGGTGGTTCTGGTGAGTCAAGCAGGTGGTTATGGCATGTTTGGCAGGTGGTTCAGGCGTGTCTGTCAGCTGGTCCAGGTGCATCTGGCACATGGTCCAGGCATGGCCGTCCCGTGGTCCAGGCATTTCTGAAACATGGTTCTGACATGTCCGAAAGATGGTTTGGGCGTGTCTGGCATCTGATTCAGTCCTCTCCGAGAGGTGCTTTAGGGGTGTCCCACAGGTGGTCCTGGTGTTTCCGGCCAGTGGTTCAGCATGTCTGGCACGTCATTCGAGTATGTCTGGTCTCAGGTTCTGGTTTGTATAGCAGGCAGATCCAGCGTGTCTGGCACCTGGCTCCGGCATGCTTGGCAGGTGGTTCTGGCATGTCCGCCAGATGGTTCCGGTGCATCCTGAAGGTGGTTATGGCGTGTCCAGCAGGTGGTTCAGGCTTGTCCGTCACTTGGTTCCGTCGTGTCCAGCACCTGGTTCCAGCATTTGCGTCACCTGTTTCTGGCATATCTGGCAGGTGGCTCCAGCGTGTCCAGTGGGTGGTTCAGTCATCTCCTGCACCTGGTTATGGCGTGTGCAACAACTTTTTCTAGCGTATCTGGCAGGTGATTCCAGCATGTCTAGCAGGTGGTTCACGCTAGTTTGGCAGGTGTTTTGGGTGTGTCCAGCAGGCGGTTCTGGCCTTAGGGCACCAGGTTCCGCTGTGTCCAGCACTTGGTTCTGGCATATCCTGCAGGTGGTTTCAGTGTATCTGGCCCCTGGTTCCAGCATATCCAACAGGTGGTTCCGGTGTGTCTAGCAGGTGGTTCAGGTGTGTCTGGGAAGTGGTTCTGTTACATTCGGAAGGTGCTTCCGGCGTGTCTGGTGGGTGATTCCAGTGTGTCTGGCAGTTGGTTCCAGCATGTGTGGCTGGTGGTTCCATCGTGTCTGTTTGCTGGTTCTGATGTGTCCGGTGGGTGCTTCTGGGGTGTCCGGCAGCTGCTTCCCACATGTCCAGAGGGTGATTTCACCACATCCAGCAGGTGGCTATGGCGTGTCCAGGATCTGAATCCATCAAGTTGGGTGGTGGTTTTGGTATGTTTGGGTGGTGGTTCCTGCGTGTCCAGCAGGTGATTTTGGTGTGTCTGGCAGGTGGTTCCAGTGAGTCAAGTAGGTGGTTGCAGCGTGTCAGGCAGGTGGTTCAGGTGTGTCCAGTAGGTGGTTCAGGCCTGTTCGGAAGGTGGTTTCGGCGCATCCAGCACCTGGTTCTGGCATATCTGACATGTCGTTCCAGCGTGCCCAGCATGTGATTCCAGATTGTCCATCAAGTGTTTCAGGCGTATCCAGCAGGTGTTTCAGTCTTTTCTGGCAGGTGGTTCCAGCATGTCCTGCCAGGGGTACTGGCGTGTCATTCAGGTAGTTCCAGCGTGTCAGGCAGGGGCTTATAACATGTCCAAGACCTGATTCTGGCGTCTCCAGTGCATGGTTCCAGAGTGTCCGGGTTGTGGTTCCGATGTGTCCAGCAGTTGGTTCCAGCATGTCAGGCAGGTGGTTCAGGAGTTTCCAGGGGATGGTTCCGGTATGTCCAGCAGGTAGTTCAGGTGTGTCCAGCAGGTTGTTCAGGCATGTCTGTCAGCAGGTTCAGTTGCATTTGGGACATTGTCCTGGCATGGCCATCCCGTGGTCCAGGCATTTCTGAAACGTGGTTCTGATGTGTCCAAAAGGTGGTTTGGGCGTGTCCAGCATCTGATTCAGGACTGTCCAGGAGGTGCTTTGGTGGTATCTGGCAGGCGGTCCAGGTGTGTCCAGCATTGGTTCCGGCATGTCCAGTGTGTCTTTCTAGAATGTCTGGACTTTGGTTCTGGGACATCCAGCGGGCGATTCCAGTGTGTCCAGCACCTGGCTTTTCAGTAGGTGTTTCCTGCATGTCCACCACACGGTCCCAGCGTGTCCTGAAGGTGGTTCCGGCATGTCCCATAGGTATTTCAGTCCTGTCCAGCAAGTGCTTCAGGCTTGTTCGGCAGTTGGTTCAGTCATGTCCAGCACCTGGTTCCAGCGTGTGTGACTCCTGTTTCTGGCATTTCTGGCAGGTGATTCTGGTGTGACCAGCAGTTGGTTCATGCAAGTCTGGCAGGTGATTCAAGCGTGTCCAGCAGGTGGCTCTGGCATGTCAGGCAGCTGGTTCCACCTTGCCCAGCATGTGGTTCCAGAATGTCCGTAAAGTGGTTCAGGGTGGTCTAGCAGATGGTTGAGGCTAGTCATGCAGCAGCTGCAGGCTTGTCTGGCACCTGGTTCTGGCCTGTGCTGGACCTGTTTCTGGTGTATCCGGCAGGTGGTTCTGGCATGTCCTGCACATGGTTTTGGTGTATCTGACAGGTGATTTGGACATGTCTGGCAGGTGTTTCTGCCATGTCTGGCACCTGATTCTGGTGATTTTGGCAGGTGGTTTCAGTGTATTTGGCACCTCGTTCCGGCATATCCAACAGGTGGTTCCGGTGTGTCAGGCAGGTGGTTCAGGTGTTTCTGGCATGTGATTCTGGTACGTCTGTAAGGTGGTTCTGGGGTGTCCAGTGGGTGCATCCAGAGTGTCTGGCAGTTGGTTCCGGCATGTCTGGAGGGTGGTTCTGGATGTCTGAGTGGTGGTTCCAGTGTGTCCGGTGGGTAGTTCTGGCATGTCTGTTGGGTTGTTCTGGCGTAAAAGAGGCCAGGTTCCGGCGTATCTGGCAGGTGATTTTGGCGTGTCCAGCAGGTTGTTCCGGCGAGTCAAGCAAATGGTTGCGGTGTGTCCCAGTAGGTTGTTCAGGCATGTGCAAAATGTGGTTCAGGTCTGTCCTGAAGGTGGTTTCTGCACGTCTGGCACCTGGTTCTGGCATATCTAACATGTGGTTCCAGCGTGCCCGGCATGTGGTTCCAGATGTCTGTAAAGTGGTTCAGTAATATCCGACTGGTGGTTCAGTCTTGTCCTGCGGGTTGTTCAGCTTTCTCTGGCTTGTGGTTCCGGCATGTCCTGCCAGTGGTACTGGCGTGTCATTCAGGTGGTGCCAGCATGTCTGGCAGGGGTTTCCTGAGTGTCTGGTATGAGTTTCCAGTGTGTCTGGAAGGTGGTTCTGATGTGTCAGGAGGGTGCTTCTGGGGTGGTTGGCAGTTGGTGCCCGCATGTCCAGTGAGTGATTCCAGCGTGTGCAGCAGGTGGGTACAGCGTGTCCAGGACCTGATTCTGTCATGTCGGATGGTGGCTTTGGCATCTTTGGGTGGTGGTTCTGGCGTGTCCAGCAGGTGATTTCAGCATGTACGGCAGGTTTTTCCACCCTGTGTGGAAGTTGGTTCTGGTGTATTCAGGACTTGGTTTTGGGGTATCCAGAAGTTGATTTTGGCGTGTCTGGCAGGCTATTCTGGTGTGTCTGGCACGTGGCTCTGGCTTGTCTGGCAGGTGGTTCTGGCATGTCCACCACCTGGTTCTTGTGTATCCGGTGGGTGGTTTCATGGTGTCCAGCACCTGGTTCTGCTGTATCTGACAGGAGGTTCCGGCGTGACTGTCAGGTGTTTCCAGGGTCTCAGGCAGGTGGTTCTGGTGTGTCTGGCTGGTGGTTCAGCTGTGTTTGGCAGGTGGATCAGTGCTGTCCAGCAGGTGGATCAGTCATGTCTGGTGGTTGGTTTCAGCATAGCTGGGGGTGGTTCCAGCGTTTTCAGAAGGTAGTTCTGGCATGTTGAGAAGGTGGCTCCATCGTGTCTGGCTGGGGCCCAATAACCTGCATCCCTTGGCAGACTGTCCAGAACCACCTGCCAGGCACACCAGCACCACCTGCCAGCTAAGCCAGCACCAGGTGCCAGACACGACTAAACCACCTGCCGGACAACTTGAACCACCTGCTGGAGAGGTCTGAGCCACCTGCCAGACATGCCAGAACCATGTCCTGGGCACGCCGGAACCACCTGCTGAACAGGAAGGGAAAAGCTGACAGACAGCCCTGATCCACCCAACGGACATGCCATAACCACAGTCCAGACATGACAGCATCACCTTCTGGACATGACAGAACCACATTCTGGACATGCCAGAACCACTCCTCAGACACACCAGAACCACCCACCGGACATGACAGAACCACCTTCCAGACACGCCGGAACCACCTGACTGACACACTGGAGCCACCTTACTGACAGGCAGGCATCACCCAACAGACATGCCGGAACCACCTGAGGGACATGCTGGCACCACCTGCTGGTTACACCAGAATGAGGTGGCAGGAATGCCAGAACCAGCTGCCACTCAAGCCTGAAAAATCTGTCAGACCAGCCTGAACCACCTGCTGGACATGCCTCAATCACCAGACAGACACACTTCATCCACCCGATAGACATGCCAGAACCAACTGCAGGACACACCGGAACCACCTGCCGGACACACAGGAACCAAATTCCAGTCACATGGGAACCACCTGTCGGATACACTGGAACCAGGTGCCTGGTTCACTGAAACAACAAGCTGGATACGCCGGAACCAGGTGCCAGACATGCTGGAACCAGGTACCAAATATGCTAAACCCACCTTCTGAATATGCCAAAACCAGGTGCTGGACACTCCCAAACCACCTGCTGGACACAGCCAGACCACCTTTCGGACATGTCAGAACCACATTTCAGAAACACCTGGACCACGGGATGGCCATGTCTGGAACACGTGCCAGGTGCACCTGGCCTACCTGACGGACATGCCTCAACAACCTGCTGGACACGCCCGAACTATCTGCCGGACATAGTGAAATGATCCACTGGAAATGCCAGAACTGCCCAGCAGACATGACAGAACCACCTTCCGGTCTTGCCCCAGCCACATGCTGGACACTCTGGAACCACCAGCCAGACAAGATGGAACCTCCTGCCGGATATGCCTTAACCGCTGGAGGGACAATCTGGAACCACCTGCCTGGCACGCAGGATCCACCTGCCAGATATGCCAGAACCAGGTGCTGGACTCGCCAGAACCACCCGCTGGACTGGAGGGAACCACCACCTGGACATGCCAGAACCACCTGCTGGACAACCCTTAACCACCAGCCAGACATGCTGGAACCACAGACCAGATATGCAGGAAGGTCATGCTAGACACAGCAGAGGCACCTGCCATACCTACCTGGACCACCTGCCACACACGCCTGAAGAACCTACTAAACACTTCCGAACTGCCTCCAGACAAACCCAAACCACCATTCTGACATGTCAGAAACACGTTTCAGAAATGCCTGGACCACGGGACTGCCACGCCTGTAGCAGGTGCCAGAAGCACCAGCATCACCTGACGGGCATGCCTGAACAATCTGCCAGACATGCCAGAACCACCTGATGGACATGTGAGAACCACTTCCCTGAGATGATGGAACCACTTTTCTGACAAGCAGGAACCATGCCCCGGACACACAGTAACCACATGCAGGACATAATGATCCACCAGCTGGACACAACTGATCCACCCACCAAACGCAGCTGAATCACCCACGGGACACACCAGAATCACCTGCCAGACATGATGGAACCACCTTCCGGACATGCTGGAACCACTCATTGGACACACCGGAACTACCCACTGGACATGATGGAATCACCTTCTGGGCATGCCAGAACCACCTGACTGACATGCAGGAACTAACTGACTGAGACACCAGAATCACCCGCCAGTCATGCCAGAAACTCCTGCGGGACACACCACAACCCCCTGCCAGTTACAGCAGAACCAGCTGGCAGGAACACCAGAACTGGCAGATGGACAAGCCTGAACAACCTGCCGGAGCAGCCCGAATCACCCACCAGACATGACTGAACCACCTGCCAGACATGCCAGAACCACATGCTTGACTCTCCAGAACAACTTACTGGACGTGCTGAAATCACCTGATGGATACTCCAGAACCAGGCCACTTATATGCAGGAACCACATGCAGGACAAGCTGGAATGACCTGACGGGCAGCCTGAACCACAACTCAGACACACCGGAACCACCCACGAGACACCCCAGAGTCAGGCCCGGGACACAGCACAACCAACTGCAGGACATTTAGGAATCACCTGTAGGACACACCGGAACCACCTTAAGAAAATACTGGAACCACGTGCCAGACACACAGGAACCACCTGCCAGACACCATGGAACCAACTGTCAGATACGCTGGAACCAGGCACCTGATACGCTGAAACCACCTGCTGAATACACCAGGACCATGTGCCGGACACGCCGGAAGCATGTGATGGATACAACAGAAACAGGTCCAGCACAGGCCAGAACCAGGTGCAGGACATGCCTGAAACACCTGCTGGACACACCTGAACCACCTGCTAGACCAGCCTAAACTACTTTACGGACAATCCGGAACCACATGCTGGGCACACCAGAACCAGGTGCCCAACACACCAGAACCACCTGCTGGACACGCCTGAACCACCAGCCAGTCTTGTAAGAACCACCTGACAGATGCACCAGAACCACCTGCCAGATACGCCAGAAACAGGTGTCGCACATGCCAAAACCAGGTGCCAGACATGATTAAACCACTTGCAAGACACGCCAGAACCAGGTGCCCCACACGACTGAATCACCTGAGGGACAAGACTGAACCATCTGCCAGAGAGGCCTGCACCACCTGCCAGACATGCCGAAACCACTTTCCAGACTGTCTGTTGCAGATGCCAGAACTGCCCACTGGACATGGGTGAACCAGCTGCCTGCCACGATGGAACGAACTGCCGGAATCTTGGAACCACCAATGGGACACTCTGGAACCACCCACCAGAGACTAGAGAATCAGGGCCAGGACACGCCAGAAGTACCCACAGGACACACTGGAAGCACCTGACTGACATGCAGGAACCACCTTCTGGACACGATGGAACCATGACTATGGCACTCCAGAACCAACTCCTGGACATGCCAGAAGCACCCAACGGACACGCCAGAACCATCTTCCAAACGTAGAAGAACCACATGCCAGACACACAGGAACCACCTGCCAGACACGTCAGAACCACCTGTTGGATATGCCGGAATCAGGTGCCAGATACACTGAAACCACCTGCTGAATACACCAGAACCAGGTGCCGGACATGCCACAAACACCCGCCAGACAAGCCAGAACCACCAGCCTAACATGCCAGAACAACCTGCTGGACACGCCAAAATCACCTGTAGTTCTGGCATGTCCAGCACATGGTTCTGGCATATCTGAGAGGTGGTTCCGGCATGCCAGGCATGTGATTTCAGAGTGTCTGTGAAGCGGTTCTGGCGTATCTGGCAGGTGATTTCGGTGCTCTGTCGTGTCCAGGACCTGGTTTTGGCATGTGCGACACCTGTTTCTGGTGTATCCAGGAGGTGGTTCTCACAAGATTGGCAGGTGGTTCAGGCTGGTCTAGCAGGTGGTCCTGGCATGTCGGGCACCTGGTTCCAGTGTGCCTGGCATGTGGTTCCGGATTGTCCATCAAGTGGTTCAGGCTGGTCTAGCAGGTGATTCAGGTGTGTGTGGCAGCTGTTTCAGGCGTGTCCAGCACCTGGTTCTGGCCTGTGCCAGACCTGTTTCTGGTGTATCCATCACATGGTTTAGGAGTGTTCAGCACATGGTTCTGGCATATTCGGCAGTTGGCTTCAGTATCCTGGGTGCCTGGTTCTGGCGTATCTGACAGTTGGTTCCGTGGTGTCTGGCAGTTGGTTCCCGTGTGTCTTGTGTGTGTGTTTCCAGTACATTCTTAAGGTGGTTCCTGCGTGTCTGGCTGGTGGCTACTGTGTATCCGGGACCTGATTCCGGCGTGTCCAGTTGGTGCTTTCAGAGTGTCCTGGTGTTGGTTCCGGCATGTCTGGCAGTTGGTTCCCACATGTCCAGTGGGTGATTCTGGCGTGTCTGGCAGGTTGTTCTGGCCTTTGACAGAAATTGGTTCTGGCATATCCAGGACCTGGTTCTGGTGTATCCAGCAGGTGATTTTGGCGTGTCTGGCAGGTGGTTCCAGTGAGTCAAGCAGGTGGTTCTGGCGTGTTCGGCAGGTGGTTCAGGCGTGCGCAGCAGGTGGTTTAGGTCTGTCCAGGAAGTGGTTCCAGCATGTCTGGCACATGGTTCTGGCTTATTTGGCAGGTGGCTTCAGTGTACCACGTGCCTGGTTCCGGCGTATCTGACAGTTGGTTCCATGGGGTCTGGCATGTGTTTCTGGTACATTCTTAAGGTGGTTCCTGCATGTCCGGCAGATGCTTCAGTCTTGTCTGGCAGTTGGATCAGTCATGTGCGACACCTGGTTCTGGCGTGTGCTGCGGCTGTTTCTGGCGTATCTGGCAGGTGGCGCTGGCGTGTCCGGCAGGTGGTTCCATTATGTCTGGCACATGGTTCCCGGGTATCATGCAGGTGATTTTGACGCGTCCTGTGGGTTGTCCCAGCGTGTCCAACACCTGGTTCTGGCATGTCCAGGAGGTAGTTTCAGCGAATCAGGCACCTGGTTCCAGCGTATCCAACAGGTGGTCCTGGCATGTCTGGTAGGTGATTCTGGTGTGTGTGGCACATGGTTGCGGTGTATCTGGCAGGTGATTTCAACGTGTCCAGCAGGTGTTTCCAGCATATGTGGCACCTGGTTCTGTCATGTTTTGCAGGTTTTTCATTCATTACCTGCACCTGTTTTTGGTGTGTGCAATACCTGTTTCTGGATTATACTTCAGGTAGTCCCAGTGTGCCCAGCAGGTGGTTCTTGCAAGTCTGGCATGTGGCTCAGGCACGTCCAGCAGGTGGTTCTGGCATGTTGGACACCTGGTTCCAGCATTTCTGGCAGGTGGTTCCGGACCATTCAGCAGGAGGTTGCACCATGTCCCCTACCTGATTGCGATGTGTGTTTTGCGTGGTTCTGGTGTGTCTCTGTAGTGCCTCCAGTGTGTCCTGCAGGTGGTTGCGGCACATGTGGTCAGTTTTCCCGGCGTATAAGGAGCTTGGTTCCAGCCGTCAGTCGAGTCTGGCTGTTGGTTGCAGCTTATCCAGGGGTGGTTCTGGCATCTCCACAAGGTGGTTCCAGTGTGTCCAGCAGGTGATTCCAACATGTCTTGTGGGTGGTTACGGCACATAACCCTAGGCCAGATATAATTAAATGATACGTTGGATATGCCAAACCACTTGCTGGAAACACCCAGACCACCTGCTGGACACCCCCAAAGCACTTCCCGGAGAGGAGCAAATCAGATGTCTGGCACACCCAAACCATCTTTTGGGCACATCAGAACCACGTTTCAGAAATGCCTGGAGAGGTCGGCCATGCCATGTGCCATGCCATGTGCCAGGTGCACCTGGACCAGCTGACTAACAGGCCTGAACATCTTGCCAGACTTGCCAAACTACCCTCTGGCCATACCGCAACCATCCACCAGAAACGCCTGAACCACCTGCCTGACACGCTGGAAACAACTGCTGGAAACATGGGAGCCACCACCTGCAAACTCTGGAACCAACCCCAGAGAAGCAAGAATCGGGTCCCGAACATGCCAGAAGCACCTGCCGGACATGGTGGGACAACCTGCATGAACTGCCAGAATCACCCACTGAACACAATGGAACCACCTTCCTGACATGCCAGAAGAACCTGTCTGACACGCTGGAACCACCTGCCAGGCACGATGGAATCACATTTTGGACATGCTGGAACCACCCTAGGGCATGCTGCAACAAACCGCCAGAGATGACTGATCTACCTGCTGGACAGAACTGATCCACCTGTCAACCATGGCTGAACCAGCAGCTGGACACAGCGGAAACACCTGCCTGACACCCCAGAACCACCTTCCTGACAAGCTGGAACCACAGGTCGGATACAGCAGAAGTAGGTGCCAGACAATGCGAATGCACCTGCCAGATATGCCAGAACCAGGTGCCAGACATACCAGAACCACCCTCCAGACATGCCAGAGCTAACTGCCAGACATGCCGGAAGCACCCACCGGACACACCAGAACCACCTTTCGAACATAGCAGAACCACATGCCAGATACACCTGCCCCACCTGCCAGACATGCCTGAACCACCTGTTGGGTATGCCAGAACCAGGTGCCGGACACACCAGAACCACATGCCGAACAATCTGGAACCACCTGCCAGACACGCCAAAACCACCTGCCGGACATGCCGAATTCACCTGCCACACATGCTGGAATCATCACCCAAACATGCCAAAACCACCATCTGACATGATGGAATCAGGTCCTGGACACGACATAGCCAGATTCAGGGCACACCGGAATCACATGCCAGACATGTGGGCACCAACTGCTGGACACCCCGGAAGCACTCACCTGACACGTTGGAACCACCTTCCAGACATACCGGAAACTCATGCCAGACACTCAGGAACCCCCTGCCTGACATGCTGGCACCACCTGAATGACACGCCAGTACTACTGGCAGGGCATGCCAGAACCACCTGCCGGACAAAGATGAACTACCTGCCAGACAAGACTGAACCACCTGCCAGATATTCCTGAATCACTTGACAGATAATCTGGAACCACATGCTGGGCATGCAAGAACCACGTCAGATATGCCAGTACCAGGTGCCGGACGCCCAAAAACCACCTTCACGACAAGCCTGAACCACCTTCTGGACAGGCCTGAACCACCTGCTGGACATGCGCAACCATCTGTTGACTTGCCGGAACAACCTGCCAGACACACCGAAATCCCTTCCTGGATACACCAGAAGCACGCCATTATATGCCGGAACAACCCAACAGACATCCCAGAATCAACTGCTGGACACTCCAGAAGCACCCACTGGACATGCCGAAGCCACCTTCTGAACATACCGGAATCACATGCCAGACACCTGCCAGACATGCCAGAACCACCTGTTCTATATGCGGGAACCAGGTGGCAAATACACTGAAACCACCTGCCAAATACACCAGAACCAGGTGCCGGACATGGCAGGTACACCTGCCTGAAACGTACAAATCAGCTGTTGGTTAAGCTGAAACCCTGTGCCGGACATGCCGAAACCATCTGCTGGATACGCCAGAAACAGGTCCAGCACAGGCCGGACCCCGGTGCTGGGCAAGCCTGCAGCTGCTGCAGGACTAGCCTGAACCATCTGCTAGACCACCATGAACCACTTTACGGACATTCCAGAACCACATGCTGGGCATGCCAGAACAAGCTGCCTGACACACCAGAACACACTTCCACACAGGCCGGAAAAGCCTGTGGTGCATGCCTAAATCACCAGCCAGACACACAAGAACCACCTCCCAGACATGCCAAAACCACCACCTGAAATGAGGGAATCAGGTCCTGAACACACCGTAGTCACCTGCCTAATACCACGCAAACACCTGCCAGACACACCAGGACAACCTGTCGGATACGGCAGAACCATGGCCAGACACCCTGAAACCACTTGCCAGAGATGGCAGAACTAGGTGCCAGACACGCCAGAACCACCTGCCAGACAGGCCAGAACAACCTGCCAGACACACCAAAATCACCTGCCGGATACGCCAGAACCAGGTCCTGAATACACCAGAAGCAACTTCCACCGAGTCTGGAAAAACCTGCTGCACATGCTGAAATCACCTACCGGACACGCCGGAACCACCACCTAGACATGCAAAAACCACTACCCAACATACAGAATCAGGTCCTGGACACACTGGAATCACCCTCCGGACATGCAGGAACCAAAAGCCGGACAACCTGGAAGCACCCACCTGACACATCACAACCACCTTCCAAAAATACCGGAAACTCATGCCTGACACAAAGGAACCCCAAGCCTGACACACTGGAACCACCTGAGTGACACGCCAGTACCACTGGCAGGACATGCCAGAACCACCTGCCAAACAAGCTGAACCACCTGCCAGATACGCATGAACCACTTGATGGACAATGTGGAACCACATGCCGGGAATGCAGGAACCACATGTCAGATATGCCAGAACCTGGTGCCGGAAGTGCTGAAACCACCTTCTGGACAGGCCTGAACCCACATGCTGGACACGCATGAACGACCTGCCGGGCACACCGCAACCACCTGCTTGACTCGCTGGAACCATCAGCCAGATAGGCCAAAATTATCTGCCAGATATGCTGGAACCAGGCCCCTAGATGCCAGAACAACCCAACAAACATGCCAGAACCACCCATCGGACACACTGGTCCCACCACTCAGACACGCCAGAACCACCCACCAGACATGCCAGAGCTAACTGCCAGACACGCCAGAAGCACCCACCGGACACGCCAGAACCACCTTCCGAACATAACAGAACCATATGCCAGATACCCCTGCACCACATGCCAGACATGCCAGAACCACCTGTTGGATATGCCTGAACCAGGTGCCAGGTACACTGAAACCACCTGCCGAATATGCCAGAAACAGGTGCTGGACACGGCGGAACCTGGTGCCCTAAGTGCAGAGCCACCTGCTGGACACAACTGAACCACCTGCCAGACTTGTGTGAACCACCTGATGGACATGCTGGAATCACCTGCTAGATATGCTAGAAAAAGGTGTCACACACGCCGAAACCAGGTACCGGACATGAGTGAACAACCTGCCAGACACGCTGGAGCCATCTGACGGATACGCCAGAAACAGGTGTCACACATGCTGAAAGCAGGTGCTGCACACGACTGAACCAAGTGACGGAACAGCCTGAACCACCCGCTCGACACACCGTAACCAAGTTCAGGATGCACTGGAACCATCTGCTAAACATGCCGGAAGCACCTGCTGAGCACGCTGGAACCAGGTGCTAGACACACTGGAACTGCCTACTGGACATGCCAGAAACACAGGCAAGACACAATTGAAGGACACACCAGACATGCCAAACCACTTGCCAGAAACACCCGGACCACCTGCCGGATACCCCCAAAGCACCTCCTGAATAGGACTGAATCAGATGCCGGACATGCCCAAACAACATTTCGGACACATAAGAACCATGTTTCAGAAATGTGTGGAACATGGGATGGCCATGCCAGGACCAAGTGCCAGATGCAACTGGACCACCTGACAGACATGCTTAAACAACCTGCCGGACACACTGGAACTACCCACCAGACATACTGGTACCATCCACCAGAAAAACCTGAACTACCTGCCTGACACGCTGGAACCAACTGCTGGGCACGTCGGAACCACCACCCAGACACTCTGGAACCATGCACTGGAGATGCCAGAATCAGGTCCTGGACATGCTGGTACCACCTGCAGGAACTGGCAGAATCAGCTGCTGGACACAGTGGACCACCTTCTGGAAACGCCAGAACCATCTGCTGGACACAACGGAACCACCCCTGGATATGCTGCAACCAACCACTGGACATGACTGATCCACTTGCCGGACAGCACTGATCCACCTGGCAAACACGGCTGAACCACCAACCGGACACACCAGAACCACCTGCCTGATACCCTGGAAACACCTGCCTGACATGCCGGAACCACCTGTAGGATATGGCAGAACCAGGTGCCGGACACTGTAAAACCACCTGCGGGATACGCCAGAAGCAGATGCCGAACACACCACAACAACCTGCTTGACATGCCAGAACCACCTGCCAGACATGCCGAAACAATCTGCTGGACACACTGAAATCACCTGCTGGATACGCCAGAACCAGGTCCTGAATACGCCAGAGGAAACTTCTGAACAGACTGGAAAAACCTGGCGTACATGTCGAAATCAACTGCCGGACATGACAGAACCACCACACAGACATGCCTAAACCACCACCCGACATGACGGAATCAGGTCCCGGATGTGCCGTAGCCACCTGCCAGACATGCTGGAATCACCCACCGGACATGTGGGAAACAACTGCCGGAAACACCGTAAGCACCCACCAAACACATTGGAACCACCACACAGGAACGCCAGAACCACCAGCCACACACGCTGGAACCAACTGCTGGACACCCTGGAAGCACCCACTGGAAACGCCAGAACCACTTTCCTAATGTAAAAGAACCACTTGCCAGACATACCACAAACACCTGCCAGACACACCGGAACCACCTATTGGATATGCCAGAAGCAGTTGCTGGACATGGTGGAATCTGGTGCCCTAAGGCCAGAACCACCTGCTGGACACGCCTGAAACACTTGCCAGACTTGCGTGTACCACCAGCCGGACATACCGGAATCACCTGCCAGATACGCTAGAAAAAGGTGTCGCACATGACGAAACCAGGTGCTGGACATGACTGAACCACCTGCCAGACACCATGGAGCCACCTACTGGATACGCCAGAAACAGGTGTCACACATGCTGGAACCAGGTCTTGGACACGACTGAACCAAGTGACAGACAAGCCTGAACCACCTGATGAATTCATCGTAACCACTTTTAGGATGCGCCAGAACCATCTGGTGGACATGCTGGAAGCATCTGCCAAACACACTGGAGCCAGGTGCCAGACACACTGGAACTGCCTGCTGGACACGCCAGAACCCCAGGCCAGACATACTCCAAGGACATGCCGGCCATGCCAAACCACTTCCTGGATACACCCAGAACACCTGCTGGACAACCCCAAAGCACCTCCTGGAGAGGATTGAATCACATGCCAGACACTCCCAAACCATCATTCAGACACGTCAGAACCACGTTTCAGAAATGCCTGGACCACGGGACGGCCATGCCTGGACCATCTGCTGGATGCACCTTGACCAGCTGACAGACATGCCTGACCCACCGGCCGTACACGCCAGAACCACCTGCTTGACTCACCAGAACCACCTGCCCAACACGACAGAACCACCTTCTGGACACACTGCAACCACCCCGGGATATGCTGCAACCCACCACCCGACATGACTGATCCACCTGCTGGACAGCACTGATCCACCTGTGAAACACGGCAGAATCACCAGCCTGACACCCCAGAACCAACTGCCAGACATGCCGGAATCACCTCTCACATATGGCAGAATCTGGTACCGGATACCCTGAAACCACCTGCCGAATATGCCAGAACCAGTTGCCAGACATGGTGGAAACACTTGGTGGCCACGTCCAAATCACCTGCTGAATACACCGAAACCATCTGCTGGACACAGCCGAGCCACCTCTTGGACGCGCTGGAACCATCTGCTGGTTACGCCAGAAACAAGTCCAGGGAAGGCCAGAACCAGGTGCTGGACAAGCCTGAAGCAGCTGCCATACCAGCCTGGACAACCTGCTGGACCAGCGAGGACCACTTTATGGACATTCCAGAACCACATGCCAGACGTGCTGGAACCAGGTGCCCGACACACCGGAACCACCTGATGGACATGCCTGGACCACCAGCCAGGCTTGGGGGAAACACCTGCCAGACATGCCAGAACCACCTGCCGGATACGCCAGAAACAGGTGTTGCACACACAGAAACAAGGTGCCGGACACGACTGAACCAGCTGCTGGATATGCCAGAAACAGGTGTTGCACATACCAGAAGCAGGTGCTGGACATGACTGAAGCACCTCCCAAACAACACTGAACCAGCTGCTGGACATGATTGAACCAACTGCCTGATGTTCTGTAACCACCTTCAGAATGCGCCAGAACCATCTGGTGGACATGCCGGAACCATCTGCCGAACACGCCGGAGCCAGGTGCCAGACACACCTGGACCACCTGCCGGGACCTGATTTTGGTGTCTCCGGCAGGTGTTTGCAGATTGTCCAGGTAGTGGTTCCGATTTTTACAGCGGTTGGTTCCAGAGTGTCTGGGAGGTGGTTCAGGCGTTTCTGGTGGATGCTGGGCATATGTCCGGCGGGTAGTTCCAGAGTGTCCAGCAGGTTGTTCAGGCATGTTGGGCAACTGGTTCTGGATTGTCCGTAAAGTGGTTCAGGCTGGTTTAGCAGGTGGTTCATGCGTGTCCGCCACTTGGTTCTGGCCTGTGCTGGACCTGTTACTGGTGTATCCCTCACATGGTTCCATGATGTCTGGCACATGGTTCTGGCATATTTGGCAGGTGGCTTCAGCGTACCGGGTGCCTGGTTCCAGCGTATCTGACAGTTGGTTCCATGGTGTCTGGCAGGTAGTTCCTGTGTGTCTGGCAGGTGGTTCTGGTACATTCTTAAGGTGGTACCGGCGTGTCCGGCAGGTCGCTGCTGTGTGTACGGGACCCGATGCCATTGTGTCGGGTTGGTGCTTTCAGAGTGTCCGGGTGTTGGTTCCGGTGTGTCTGGCAGTTGGTTCCCACATGTCCGGTGGGTGATTCCGGCGTGTCCGGCAGGTGTTTCCCACGTTTTATGGAAATTGGTTCTGGCATATCCAGGACGTGGTTCCAGTGTATCTGGCAGATTGTTCCGACATGTTAGGCTGGTGGTTCCGGCTTGTGTGGCAGGTGTTTGTGGGGTGTCCGGCACCTGGTTCTGGCATCTTTGGCAGGAGGTTTCAGTGTATCTGGCACCTTTTTGCGTCATATCCAACAGGTGGTTCCGAAGTGTCTGGCAGGTGGTTCCTTGTGTCTGGCATGTGGTTCTGGTACGTTAGGAAGATGGTCCCAGCATGTCCGTTGGGTGCTTCCGGCATGTGCAGGAGTTGGTTCTGGAGTGTCAGAGTCATGGTTCCAGTGTGTCCGGCGGGTGGTTCCAGGTGGATCTGGCGTGTCCAGTGGGTGCTTCAGGTGTGTCTGGAGTGTCATTCAGGCATGTCTGTGTGGTGGTTCGAGAGTGTCCGGCGGGTAGTTCCCACGTGTCTGTCAGGTTTTTCCGGCGTCTAAGGGGCCTGGTTCCAGCGTATCCGGCAGGTGATTTTGTTGTGTCTGGCAGGTGGTTCCAGCGAGTCAAGCACGTGGATTTGGCATGTTCAGCAGGTGGTTCAGGCATGTCCAGCAGGTGGTTCAGGTCTGTCCGGGAGGTGGTTCTGGCGTGTCCGGCACATGGTTCTGGCATATGTGAGAGGTGGTTCCGGCATGCCCTGCGTGTGATTCCAGAGTGTCCATCAAGTGGTTCTGGCATATCTGGCAGGTGATTTCGGCGTGAGTCAGGTGGTTCTGGCATGTCCTGCAGGTGCTTCTGGCGCGTTCTGGACCTGATTCTCACATCTGTGGTGGGTGGTTCCAGAGTGTCCAGATGATGGTTCCGATGTGTCCAAAAGTTGGTTCCAGCCTGTCAGTCAGGTGGTTCTGCTGTGTCTGGAATGTCATTCCCTGTTGTCCTGCATTTCGTTCTGATATGTATGATGATTTGTTCCGGAGTGTCCAGAATTTGGTTACATCGTGTCCGGCTTGTGGTTCCGGCGTTTCAGTCACATGGTTCCGTCATGTCTGGAGCATGATTCTGTCTTGTCTGACCTGTGGTTCCAGCGTGTCCGTTGACTGGATCAGGGTTGTCTGTCGGCTTCTTACTTCCTGTTCAACAGGTGTTTCTGGCATGCCCATGAACTGGTTCCTGTGTGTCTGGCAGGTGGTTGTAGTTTGTCCACCACATTGTTCCAGCACGTTTGGATGGTGGTTGTAGGGGGTCCGGCAGATGGCTCAGGTCTCTCCAGCAGGTGGTTCAGGTTGCCCGGCAGGTGGTTGAGTCGTGTCCAGTGTCCAGCACCTGGTTCTGGCTTATCTGGCAGATAGTGCTGGCGTGCCCGGCAGGTGGTTCTGGACTGTCCACCAAGTGATTCAGGCGTATCGGGCAAGTGCTTCATTCTTCTCTGACAGGTGGTTCAGGCCTGTCCAGAAGGTGGTTCTGGTGTGTCCAGCACCCAGTTCTGGCATATCTGACTGGTGGTTCTGGCGTGCCCAGCATGTAGTTCCAGAGTGTCTGTCAAATGTTTCAGGCATATCCGGCAGGTGGTTCTGTCTTGTCTGGCAGGTGGTTCAGTTTTGTCTGGCAGGTGGCTCCGGCATGTCTGGCCAATGGTACTGATGTGTCATTCATGTGGTTCCAGTGAGTCCAGCAGGGGGTTCCTGTGTGTCTGGCATGAGTTGCCAGTATGTCTGTAAGGTGGTTCTGACGTCTCCGGTGGGTGCTTCCGGGGTGTCTGGCAGTTAGTTCCTGCATGTCTGGTGGGTGATTTGGCGTGTCCAGGAGCTGATTCTGTCATGTCTGGTTGGTGGTATCAATGTTTCCGATGGTGATTCTGGCATGTGTGGCAGGTTTTTCTGGCCTGTCTGGAAGATGATTCTGGCGCGTTCTAGACTTGATACCAGCATGACCAGCAGGTGATTCACACAAGTCTGGCAGGTTGTTCAGGCTTGTCCAGCAGGTGGTTCTGGTGTTTCCGGCACCTGGGCCTGGCATATCCAACGTGTGGTTCCAAGGTGTCCGGTGTTTGCTTCTGGGGTGTCTGGCAGTGGATTCCTACATTTCCAGTGGGTGATTCTGGCATGTCCGGCAAGTGGCTACAGCGTGTCTGAGACCTGATTGCATCGGGATGGGTTGGTAGTTTTGGCATGCCCAGGTGGTGGTTCCAGCATTTCTGGCAGGTATTTCCAGTCTGTCCGGAATTTGGTTATGGCATATCTGGGACCTGGTCTTGGCACATCTGGCCGGTGATTTCAGTGTGTCCAGCAGGCTGCTGCGGCATGTCTGGCAGGTGGTTCTCGCTTTTCTGGCAGGTGGATCTACTGTGTCCGGCACCTGGCTCTGGCATATCCAACAGGTGGTTCCAGAGATTCCGGCAGGTGGATCCAGGGTGTCAGGCAGGTGATTCCGGCGTGTCTGGCAGCTGGTTCAGCCGTGTTTGGTGGGTGGATCAGTGCTATCCAGCAGCTGGATGAGTCGTGTCCGGCGGTTGGTTTCTGCATATCCGGGGGTTGTTCCAGCCTGTCAGTCAGTTGGTTCCAGTGTGTCCAGAAGATGGTTCCGTTGTGTCCGGTGGGTGATTTTCCACTTCCTGTATGTAATTCCAGCGTGTCCAGAAGGTGCTTCCGGCCTGTCCAAGACCTGATTCTGGAGTCTCCAATGTCTGGTTCCAGAGTGTCTGGGTGGTAGTTCCGACATGTCTGGCATTTGGTTCTAGCGTGTCAGGCAGATGGTTCACTGCCGGGAGCCATCAGCTTACAAGTTAAGCCTCTGCCTTGTGACACGGTCCAGGAGAGAGATGAGGGGACTCACAGCGACCCTCAAGGGAATCTACCAGGCTGCCCTTGCAACAAGTCTCCCTGGTACTTTTGACTTTCCTGCTTCTGCTTACTCTGTTCTACACCTGGTGGTGTTTCAGGCGAATTCAGCCTGGCCCTGGGAATGAGAATGATACAATACAATATTCTAGGGAAAGTTCTGGGGAAAAACATCTTCTAGGGAAAGAACATTCTGACCCGTCCTTCGGTCAGGTGAAGCGATGGGAGTGGAGAGGGAACAAAGAAATCTGTGGCCCCCACAGATCTCTCTGGGAGGACGGTGGTTGCCATGGCCCATTGAGTCAGCAGGCCGCTGGGGGTAGCCTCCTTGAAGTACAGAATTACAGAAGCTTGACTCCCCCCAGGCCTGCACACAATCCATTGCTCTTAAGACTATTGTCTACCTTGCAATCAATTACTCTTAGGACTATTGTCTACCTTGCAAAAACCCGCTTACGTGAGCCAAAGATATGTCCTGGGACTGTTTCATGAAATCATCCTTGCATACCCTGAGCCCTATATAAATCATACATACACAAAATAAACTTAGACTTGGACACTAAACTCCTTGTCTCACTGCCTGCTCCCTCACTGACACCGTCCATCCCTCAGGAGACCCTGTTCGGCTGGGGCTGTACCCCGGCAGTTCACGTGTTTCTGTTGGATGGTTCCGGTGTGTCCAGTGGGTAGTTCTGGCATGTCCGGCAGGTTGTTCAGGCATGTCTGTCAGCTGGTCCAGGTGCATCAAGCACATGGTCAAGGAATGGCCCTTCTGAGGTCCACATATTTCTGAAACGTGGTTCTCATGTGTCTGAAAGGTGTGTTGGGCATGTCTGGCAGGTGATTCAGGCCTCTCTGGGCAGGGCATTCGGGTGTCAGGCAGGTGGTCCAGGTTGGTCTGGCATGTGGTTCCTGCATGTCTGGCATGTCGTTCCAGTATGTCAGGCCTGTGGTTCCAGTGTGTCCAGCAGGTGGTTCTGGCGTGCTGTGCAGGTGATTCCGGCATGTCCAACTGATGGTTCCAGTGCATGCTGAATTAGATTATGGTACATCAGGCAGTTGGTCCTGTCGTGCCCACCAGGTGGTTCAGGCTGGTCAGGCAGGTGGTTCAGTTGTGCTCAACACCTGGTTCTGGCATGTCTGACACCTGTATTTGGCATATCAGACAGGTGGTCCCAGCGTGTCTGGCAGGTGGTTCATGCAAGGCTGTCAGGGGGTTCACGCTTTTCCAGCATGTGTTTCAGTAGTGTCCAGCACCTGGTTCTGGCATGCACGACACATGTTTCTGGTGTATAAGGCAGGTGGCTCCATCGTGTCTGGCAGGTCTTCAGTCGTGTCCGGCACCTGGGTTCAGCATGTGCAAAAACTGTTTCAGGCATATCCAGCATGTGGCTCCAGCATGTCCAGCAGGTGGTCACACTAGGATGTGATGTGGTTCAGGTGTGTCCAGCAGGTGGTAGTTGTGTGTCAGGCATCTGGTTCCAGCATGCCTGGAATGTCGATCTGGAATGTCGGAATCACCACACACACATGCCAGAACCACCCATCACACTTGCCAGAAACAACTGCTGGGCACGCAAGAAGCACCCACTGGAAATGATGGAACCACCTTCCGAACGTACCAGAATCACATGCCAGACACACATTAGCCAACTGCCAGGCACGCCAGAACCACCTGTTGGATAAGCTTGAACCAGGTGCCGGATACACTGAAACCACCTGATGAATATGCCAGAACCAGGTGTTGGATACAGTGGAACCTGGTGCCCTAAGGCCAGACCACCTGCTGGACAGGCCGGAACCACCTGCCAGACTTGTGTGAACCACCTGCCGGACACACCAGAATCACCTGCCAGATAGGCTAGAAAATGTGTCTCACATGCAGAAACCAGGTGCTGGACATGAGTGAACCATCTGCCTGACATGCTGGAGCCATCTAACCGATATGCCAGAAACAGTTGTCGCACACACTGGAACCATGTGCTGCACATGACCGAACAAAGTGACGGACAAGCCTGAACCACCTGCTGGACATGACTGAACTACCTACCGGACATGCCAGAACCACCTGCCGGATATGCCAGAAACAGGTGTTGAACATGCCAGAAGCAGGTGCTGGACACGACTGAACCACCTGCTGAGCAAGACTGAACCAGCTGCTGGACATGATTGAACCACCTGCCGGATATTCCATAACCACCTTCAGGATGCACCAGAAACATCTGGTGAACATCACCCAACCACCTGCTGAGCACGCCGGAGCCAGGTGCCATGCACACCCGGACCACCTGCCAGACGCCCCAAAGCACCTCCTGGAAACGCCTGAACCACCTGCCTGACATGCTGGGACCAATTGCCGGACACATTAGAACCACCACAAGGACACTCTGGAACCACCCACTGGAGACAGTAGAATAAGGTCCTGGCACGCCGCAAGCACCTGCCAGACATGGTGGAACCAGATGCGGGACCGCCAATATTGGGTTGGTAGTTTCAGCGTGTCCATCTGGTGGGTCCAGCATGTCCGGCAGGTTTTTACAGGACCTGGTTCTGGCATATGCGGCAGGTCATTTGGGCACATCCAGCAGATTGCTCCAGCGTGTCAGGCAGGTGGTTCTGGCTTGTCCGGCAGGTGGTTCTGGCATGTCTGAGAGGTGGTTCTGGCATGTCCGGCATGTGATTCCAAAGTGTCCGTCAATTGGCTCTGGCATATCCAGCAGGTGATTTTGGCATGTGAGTCAGGTGGTCCTGGCGTGTCCTGCAGGTGCTTCTGGCACTTTCTAGACCTGATTCTCGCATCTGCGTTGGGTGGTCCAGAGTGTCCAGATGATGGTTACAACGTGTCCCCCAGTTGGTTCCAGTGTGTCAGGCAGGTGGGTCACACATGTCCGGCAGCTGGTTCCGGCGTGTGCCACAGACGGTTCCCGCGCATCCGGAAGGTGGTTTCGGCATGTCTGGCAGATGGTTCAGTCTTGTATGGCAGGTGGATCAGTCGTGTGGGGCACCTGGTTCCGGTGTTTGCTGCGCCTGTTTCTGGTGTATCTGCCAGGTGGCTCTGGCGCGTCAGGCAGGTGGTTCCGTTATGTCTGGCATCTGGTTCCGGGGTATCATCCAGGTGATTTTGACGTTTCCTGTGGGTTGTCCAGGCATGTCAGGCAGGTAGTTTCAGGGAATCAGGCACCTGGTTCTGGCGTATGCATTAGGTGGTCCCGGTATGTCTGGTAGGTGATTCCGGCTTGTGCAGCACATGGTTCTGGCGTATCCAGCAGGGGATTTCAAAGTGTCCAGCAGGTGGTTCCAGTGTGTCCAGCACCTGGTTCTGGCATGTCTTGCAGGTGATTCAGTCGTGTCCAGCACCTGGTTTTGGTGTGTGCAATACTGTTTCTGGTGTATCCATCAGGTGCTTCTCACTAGAATGGCAGGGGGTTCAGGCATGTCCAGCAGTTGGTTCTGGCATGTCGGGCACATGGTTCCAGTGTGCAGGGCATGTGGTTCCAGATTGTCCGTCAAGTGTTTCAAGCTGTTCTAGCAGGTGGTTCAAGTGTGTCCGGCAGCTGTTTCAGGTGTGTCCGGCACCTGGTTCTGGCCTGTGCTGGACCTGTTCCTGGTGTATCCATCACACGGTTCTGGGGTGTCTGGCACATGGATCTGGCATATTCAGCATGTGGCTTAAGGGTACCGGGCACCTGGTTCTGGTGTTTCTGACAGTTGGTTCCTGTGTGTCTGGCATGTGGTTCCACTATGTTCTGAAGGTGATTCCTGCACGTTCTGAAGGTGGTTCCCGCGTGTCCGGCAGCTGGCTACCGTGTGTCCGGGACCTGATTCCGTCGTGTGCTGTTGGTACTTTCAGAGTGTCCGGGTGTTTGTTCCGGCGTGTCTGGTAGTTGGTTCCCACATATGTCCGGCAGGTTATGCCAGCCTTTTCCGGAAATCGGTTGTGGCATATCCAGGACCTGGTTCTGCTGTATCCCGCAGCTGATTTTGGAGTGTCCGGCAGGTTGTTCTAGTGTGTTAGGCTAGTGGTTCCGGCTTGTGTGGCAGGTGTTTGTGGCTTGTCTGGCACCTGGTTCTGGTGTATTTGGCAGGTGTTTTCAGGGTATTTGGCACGTGGTTGCGGCATATCCAACAGGTGGTTCCGAAGTGTCTGGCATGTGGTTCTGGTATGTTTGGAAGATGGTTCTGGTGTGTGCTTTTGGTGCTTCTGGCATTTCCGGGAGTTGGTTCTGGTGTGTCAGAGTCATGGTTCCAGTGTCTCCAGCTGGTTGTTCCAGGTGGTTCTGGCGTGTCCATTGGGTGTTTCCAGTGTGTCTGGCAGGTTGTTCTGGCGTGTCTGTGTGGTGGTTCCAGAGTGTCCAGCAAGTGGTTCTGGTATGTCTGTCACTTTTTTCTGGTGTATAATGGGCCTGGTTCCAGGGTATCTGGCAGGTGATTTTGGTGTGTCTGGCAGGTGATTCTGGCCAGTCAAGCAGGTGGTTCCAGTATGTTCAGCAGGTGGTTGAGGCGTGTCCAGCAGGTGGTTCATGTCTTTCGGGGAGGTGGTTCCAGCATGTCTGGCGCGTGATGCTGTCATATCTGAGAGTTGGTTCTGTCATTCCCAGCATGTGATTCCGGAGTGTCCGTCAAGTGGTTCTGGCGTATCCGGCAGGTGATTTCGGCATGTGAAGCAGGTGGTTCTGGTGTGTCCTGCAGGTGCTTCCTGTGAGTTTTGGACCTGATTCTCACGTCTGAGGTGGGTGGTTCCTGAGTATTCAGATGATGGTTCCAACGTGTCTGACAGTTGGTTCCAGCATCTCAGGCGGGGGGGGTCACAGAAGTTCAGCAGGTGGTTCCGGCGTGTGCCACAGGTTCCTGCACACCCAGAAGGTGGTTTCGGCGTGTCTGGCAGATGGTTCAGTCTCGTCCGGCAGGTGGATCTGTCGTGTGGGGTACCTGGTCCCGGCGTGTGCTGTGCCTGTTTCTGGCATATACGGCAGGTGGTTCCCTTATGTCTGGCACATGGTTACAGGGTATCATGCTGATGACTTACACGTGTCCTGTGGTTTTTCCAGGCGTATCGGACACCTGGTTCTGGTATGTCTGGCAGGTACTTTCAGCGAATCAGGCAGCTGATTCCGGTATAGTAAAAAGGTGATCTCGGCATGTCTGATAGGTGATTCCGGCATGTGTAGCACATGGTTCCGGCATATCCGGCAGGTGATTTCGAATTGTCCGGCAGGTGGTTCCAGTGTGTGCGGCAGCTGGTTCTGGCGTGTCTTGCAGGTGGTTCAGTCATGTCCGGCACCTGGTTTTGGTGTGTGCGACACCTGTTTCTGGTGTATCTGGCAGGTGATTCTCACTAGACAGGCAGGTAGTTCAGGCATGTCCAGCAGGTGGTTCTGGCATGTTGGGCACCTGGTTCTGGTGTGCCTGGCATGTGGTTCTGGATTGTCCGTCAAGTGGTTCAGGCTGGTCTAGCAGGTGGTTCTTGTGTGTCCAGCAGCTGTTTCAGGCATGTCCGGCACCTGGTTCTGACCTGTGCTGGACCTGTTTCTGGTGTATCCATGACATGGTTCCGGCGTGTCCGGCACATGGTTCTGGCATATTTGGCATGTGGCTCTAGGGTACCAGGCGCCTGGTTCCGGCATCTCTGACAGTTGGTTCCCTGGTGTCTGGCAGGTGGTTCCTGTGTGTCTGGCATGTGGTTCTGGTAGGTTTGGAAGATGGTTATGGCATGTCTGTTGGGTGCTTCTGGCATGTCCGGGAGCTGGTTCTGGCATGTCAGAGTCATGGTTCCAGTGTGTCTGGTGGGTGGTTCCAGGTGGTTCTGGTGTGTCCGGTGGGTGGTTCCAGCATGTCTGTCAGGCTTTTCCAGCGTCTAAGGGGTCTGGTCCCAGCATATCTGGCAGGTGGTTCAGGCATGTGCAGCAGGTGGTTCAGGTGTGTCTGGGAGGTGGTTTGGCATGTCCAGCACATGGCTCTGGCATATCTGAGAGGTGGTTCAGGCATGCCTGGCATGTGCTTCCGGAGTGTCCGTCAAGTGGTTCTGGCATATCTGGCAGGTGATTTTGGCATGTGAGTCAGGAGGTTCTGGCATGTCTTGAAGTTGCTTCTGGCGCATTCTGGACTTGATTCTCATGTCTGTGGTGGGTGGTTCTAGAGTGCCCAGATGATGGTCCTTATGTGTCTGACAGCTGGTTCCAGCTTGTCAGGCAGGTGCATCACACATGTCCGGTGGGTGGTTCCAGCGTGTGCCACAGATGGTTCAGGCACATCCAGAAGGTGGTTTCAGCATGTCCGGCAGATGGTTCAGACTTGTCTGGCAGGTGGATCAGTCATCTGGGGCACCTGGTTCCTGCATGTGCTGTGCCTGTTTCTGGCATATCCGGCAGGTGGCTCTGGTGTGTCCAGCTGGTGGTTCCATTATGTCTGGCACATGGTTCCGGGGTATCATGCAGGTGATTTTAACGTGTCATGTGGGTTGTCCAAGCATGTCTGACACCTGGTTCTGGCATGTCCGGCAGGTAGTTTCAATGAATCAGGCACCTGATTCTGGCATATCTAACAGGTGGTCCTGGCATGTCTGGTAGGTGATTCTGGCGTGTGCGGCACATGGTTTCCCTGTATCCGGCAGGGGATTTTGACGTGTCCTGCAGGTGGTTTCAGCATGTCTGCCATCTGGTTCTCGCATGTCTTTCAGATGGTTCAGTCATGTTCAGCACCTCGTTTTGGCATGTGCAACACCTGTTTCTGGTGTATCCAGCAGGTGGTTCTCACAAGACTGAGTGGTGGTTCAGGAGTGTCGAGCAGGTGGTTCTGGCATGTTGGACAACTTGTTCTGGTGTGCCCGGCATGTGGTTCCGATTGTCCATCACGTGGTTCAGGCTGGTCTAGGAGGTGGTTCAGGTGTGTCCGGCACCTGGTTCTGGACTGTGCTGGCCCTGTTTCTGGTGTACCCATCACATGGATCCAGCGTGTCCGGCACATAGTTCTGGTGTATTCAGCAGGTGGCTTCAGCGTACCGGGCCCCTGGTTCCGGCATATTTGACAGTTGTTTCCATGGTGTCTGGCAGGTAGTTCCTGTGTGTCTCACATGTGGTTCTGGTACATTCTTAAGGTGGTTCTGGTGTGTCCGGCTGTGCCTGTTTCCGGCATTTCCAGCAGGTGGCTCCACCTGCTAGACATGCCGGAAGCCCCTGCTGCGCTCATAGGAGCCAGGTACCAGAGACACTGTAACCACCTGCTGGACACGCCAGAAACACAGGCAAGACATAATTGAAGGACATGCCAGACATGCCAAACCACTTCCTGGAAACACCCAGACCACCTGCCGGACACCCCCAAAACATCTCCTGAAGAGGAATGTATCAGATGCCAGACAGGCAAAACCACATTTCAGACACATCAAAACCACGTTTCAGAAATGCCTGGAACATGGGACGGCCATGCCAGGACCAAGTGCCAGATGCAACTGGACCACCTGACAGACATGCTTGAACAACCTGCCAGACACACCTGAACTACCCGCTGGACATACTGAAACAATCCACTGGAAAAACCTGAACTGCCTGCCTGACATGCTGGAACCAACAGCTGGGCACCTCGGAACCACCACCCAGACAGTCTGGAACCATGCACTGGAGATGCCAGAATCAGGTCCTGGAGACGCTGGAATCATGTGCAGGAACCGGCAGAATCACCCATTGCACACAGTGGACCCACTTTCTGGAAATGCCAGAACCACCTGCTGGACACAACGGAACCACCTTCTTGACACGCTGGAACCACCCCTGGATATGCTGCCACCAACCACCGGACATGACTGATCCACCTGCTGGACAGCACTGATCCACCTGCCAAACATAGCTGAACCACGAGCTGGACACACCAGAACCACCTGCCTGACATCCCAGAAACACCTGCCTGACACACTGGAGCCACCTGTCGGACATGGCAGAACCAGGTGCCGGACACTGTAAAACCACATGCAGGATACGCCAGAAGCAGATGCCAAACACATCACAACCACCTGCCGGGCATGCCAGAACCACCCGCCAGACACGCCAGACAACAGGCAGGACAAGCTGAAATCACCTGCTGGATATGCCATAACCAGGTCCTGAATACACCAGAACCAACTTCAATGTCAAAATCAACTGATGGACATGCCAGAACCACCACCCAGACATGCTAACCCACCACCTGACATGACGAAATCAGGTCCCGGACACACCATAGCCACCTGCCAGACACGCTGGAATCACCTGCCAGACACGTGGGAATCAACTGCCAGACACCCCAGACACACCAGCCAGGCACTTCAGAACCACCACACAGGCATGCCAGAAGCACCAGCCACACACGTCTGAACCAACTGCTGGACACCCTGGAGGTACCCACTGGAAATGCTCAAACACCTTACCAATGTAACAGAACCACTTGCCAGACACACCGCAAACACCTACCAGACATGCCGGAAACACCTGTTGGATATGCCAGAACCAGTTGCTGGACACGGCGGAATCTGGTGCCCTAAGGCCAGAAAAACCTGCTGGACATGCCCAAAACACTTGCCAGACATGCAAGTACCACCTGCCAGACATGCCAGAATCACCTGCCAGATGTGCTAGAAAAAGGTGTCGCACACACCGAAATGAGGTGCCAGACAAAACTGAACCACCTGCAGGACACCCTGGAGCCACCTACTGGATACACCAGAAACAGGTGTTGCACATCCTGGAACCAGGTCCTGGACACGACTGAACCAAGTGATGGACAAGCCTGAACCACCTGATGAACTCGTCGTAACCACCTTTAGGATGAGCTGGAACCATCTGGTGGACATGCTGGAAGCCGAACACGCTACATCCAGGTGCAAGACACGCTGGAGCCACCTGTGGGATATGCCAGAACCCCAGGCTAGACATTCTCAAAGGACACGCCGGCTATGCCGAACCACTTCCTGGATACACCCGGACCACCTGCCGGACAACCCCAAAGCACCTCCCGGAGAGGACTGAATCACATGCAGGACATGCCCAAACATCATTCGGACACGTCAGAACCACATTTCAGAAATGCCTGGGTCAGGGGACAGCCATGCCTGGACCATCTGGCAGAGGCACCTCGACCAGCTGACAGACATGCCTGACCCACCTGCCGTACACGCTGGAACCACCTGCTTGACTCGCCATAACCACATGCTGGACACGACAGAACGACCTTCTGGACACACTGCAACGACCCCTAGATATGCTGCAACCCACCACCAGACACAACTGATCCACGTGCTGGACAGCACTGATCCACCCGTGAAACACGGTGGAAGCACGAGCCTGACATCCCAGAACCAACTGTCAGACATGCCAGAATCACCTCTCACATATGGCAGAATCAGGTACCGGATACCGTAACCACATTCTGGGCACACTGGAACCAGGTTATGGATTTTCTGTCAAGTGGTTCAGGCTGGTCTAGAAGGTGATTCAAGGGTGTCTGGCAGCTGTTTCAGGCGTGTCTGGCACCTGGATCTGGCCTGTGCTGGACCTGTTCCTGGCGTATCCATAACATGGTTCCTGCGTGTGTGGCACATGGTTCTGGCGTATTCAGCAGGTGGATTCAGCGTACCGGGCGCCTGGTTCCGTATCTGACAGTTGGTTCCATGGTGTCTGACAGGTGGTTCCTGTGTCTCTGGCATGTGGTTCCGGTATGTTCTGAAGGTGGTTCCAGCGTGTCTGGCAGGTGGCTACTGTGTGTCCAGGACCTGATTCAGTTGTGTGTGGTTGGTGCGCTCACAGTGTCCAGGTGTTGATTCCGGCATGTCTGGCATTCGGTTCCCGCATGTGCGGTGGGGGATTCTAGTCTGTCTGGTAGGTTGTTCCAGCCTTTTCCAGAAATTGGTTCTGGTGTATCCAGGAGCTGGTTCTGGTGTATCTGGCAGGTCATTTTGTTATGTCTGGCAGGTTTTTCCAGCATGTTAGGATGGTGGTTCTGGCTTGTCTGACAGGTTTTTGTGGCATGTCCAACACCTGGTTCTGGCATATTCACCATTGGTTTCAGTGTATCTGGCACGTAGTCTCAGCATATCCAACAGGTGTTTGCGAAGTGTCTGGCAGGTGGTTCCTGTGTGTCTGGCATGTGGTTCTGGTACGTTTGGAAGATGGTTCTGATGTGTCCGTTAGGTGCTTCTGGCATGTGTGGGAGTTGGTTCTGGTGTGTCAGAGTCATGTTTCCGGTGTGTCCGGCAGGTGTTTCCAGGTGTGTCTGGTGGGTGCTTCTGGTGTGTCTGGCAGGTCGTTCTGGCATGTCTGTGTGGTGGTTAAAGAGTGTGCAGAGGCTGGTTCCAGCATGGCTGTCGGGTTTTTCCAGCATCTAAGGGGCCTGGTTCTAGTGTATCCGGCAGGTGATTTTGGCATGTCTCGCAGGTGGTTCTGGTGAGTCAAGCAGGTGGTTCTGGTGTGTTCGGCAGGTGGTTCAGGTCTGTCCAGAAAGTGGTTCCATCATGTCTGGCACGTGTTTCTGGCATATCTGAGAGGTGGTTCTGGCATGCCCTGCATGTGATTCCCAAGTGTCCGTCAAGTGGTTCTGGCATATTCGGCAGGTGATTTCGGCGTGTGAGTCAGGTGGTTCTGGCCTCTCCTGCAGGTGCTTCCGGCGCGTTCTGGACCTGATTCTCACGACTGTGGTGAGTGGTTACAGAGTGTCCAGATGATGGTTCCAACATGTCCACCAGTTGGTTACAGCATGTCAGGCACATGGGTCACACTTGTGCGGCAGGTGTTTCAGGCGTGCACACAGATTGTTCCAGTGCACCCAGAAGGTGGTTTTGGCATGTCCGGCAGATGGTTGAGTCTTGTCCGGCAGGTGAATCAGTCGTGTGGGGCACCTGGTTCCGGCATGTACTGCGCCTGTTTCTGGTGTATCTGGCAGGTGGTTCCGTTATGTCTAGCACATGGTTCCAGGGTATCATGCAGGTGATTTTGACGTGTCCTGTGGGTTGTCCAAGCGTGTCTGACACCTGGTTCTGGTGTGTCTGGCAGGTACTTTCAGTGAATCAGGCACCTGGTTCCAGCATATCCAAGAGGTGGTCCCCGCATGTCTGGTAGATGATTCCGACGTTTGTGTCACAGGGTTCCGTCATATCCAGCAGGGGATTTTGAGGTGTCTGGCAGGTGGTTCCAGTGTGTCTGGCACCTGGTTCTGGCATGTCTTGCAGGTGGTCAGTCATGTCCATCACCTGGTTTCGGTGTGTGCGACACCTGTATCTGCTGTATCCGGCAGGTGGTTCTCACAAGACTTGTAGGTGGTTCAGACGTGTCCAGAAGGTGGTTCTGGCGTGTGGGGCACCTGGTTCCAGTGTGCCTGGCATGTGGTTCAGGATTCTCCATCTAGTGGTTCAGGCTGGTCTAAGAGCTGGTTCAGGTGTGTCCGGCAGCTGTTTCAGGTGTTTCTGGAACCTGGTTCTGGCCTGTGCTGGACCTGTTTCTGGTGTATCCATCATATGGATCTGGTATGTCCAGCACAGCTTTTGGGCGTGTTCAGCAGGTGGCTTCAGCGTACTGGGTGCCTGGTTCCATCGTATCTGACCATTGGTTCCGTGGTGTCTGGCAGGTAGTTCCTGTGTGTCTGGCATATGGTTCCAGTATGTTCTGAAGGTGGTTCTGGCATGTCCGGCTGGTGGCTACCGTGTGTCCGGACCCTGATTCCTTCGTGTGCGGTTGGTGCGTTCAGTGTGTCCAGGTGTTGGTTCCGGCGTGTTTGACAGTTGGTTCCCACATGCCTGGCAGGGGATTCCAGGCTGCCTGGCAGGTTGTTCTGGCCTTTTCTGGAAATTAGTTCTGGCGTATCCAGGACTTGGTTCCAGTTTATCCGGCAGGTGATTTTGGCATGTCCGGCAGGTTGTGCTGGCTTGTTAGGCTGGTGGTTCTGGCTTGTCTGGCAGGTGTTTGTGGCATGGCCAGCACCTGGTTCTGGTGTATTCGGGAGGTGGTTTCAGTGTATCTGGCACATGGTCTCGGCATATCCAACAGGTGGTTGCAAAGTGTCTGGCAGGTGGTTCCTGTGTGTCTGGCATGTGGTTCTGGTATGTTCGGAAGATGGTTCCAGCATGTCCTTTGGGTGCTTCTGGCATGTCTGCAAGGTTGTTCTGGCGTGTCAGTGCCATGGTTCCAGTGTGTCCGGCGGGTGGTTCCAGGTGGTTCTGGCGTGTCTGGTGGGTGCTTCTGGTGTGTATGGCGGGTCATTCAGGCATGTCTGTATTGTGGTTTCAGAGTGTGCGGCAGGTGCTTCTGGCATGTCTGTTGGCTTTTTCCAGCTTCTAAGGGGCCTGGTTCCAGTGTATCCAGCAGGTGATTTTGGCTTGTCCAGAAGGTGGTTCTGGCGAGTGAAGCAGATGGTTCAGGCGTGTCCAGCAGGTGGTTCATGTCTGTCAGTGATGTGGTTACGGCATTTCCAGCACATGGTTCTGGCACTCTGAGAGATGGTTCTTTCATGCCGGTCATGTGATTCTGAAGTGTCCATCAAGTGGTTCTTGTGTATCCAGCAGGTGATTTTGGCGTTTGAGTCAGATGGTTCTGGTGTGTCCTGCAGGTGCTCTGGCACATTTTGGACCTGATTCTCACATCTGCGGTGGGTGGTTCCACCATTTCCAGATGATGCTTCTGAAGTGTCCAGCAGTTGGTTCCAGCATTTAAGGCAGGTGGGTCACACAAGACCCGCCCAAATCATTCGGCTGAGGCAGGAATGATTGTCCTTCCACATGCTTAGGAGGAGAGAGACAATAGGATTTTAACCAACCACTCTTTGGAAGTTAAGAAAAAACTCGCTTTCCACAGTGCTCTTACAGCATACCGGCAACCTCTCATGCTGCCCTTGTGCATGGGTGGAGAGAGTGTTCAGAAAGCAGCTATGGAAGAAAAGCCAAGTTTGCTCAGCAGAGTCCTACATTGCCCTAAAACTGCAAGGCACAAAACACTGCCTCCAACCCTCAAGGGGAGATGAGCAATAATCCATCTTGCTTCCAGCTCTTTAGGAAGCTGAGAAAGAACTCACTTTCCACACTGTTCTTATAGTGTACCTTGAACATCTCATACAAAGGCACCTGAAATGCTGTTTATTTGGAGCCCTTAACTCATTGCTTTAGAACTTCTGCTTTTGGGGCATTTCCATCTTGCCAACCCGGCTCAGACAAAATGCCTACATCTTCTCCTTAAGCAAGGAGGCTGAGGCCTGAATGATTGTGCTTCCACATGCTTAGGAGGAGAGAGACAATAGGCTTTTAACCAACCGCCCTTGTGCACTGGAGGAGAGAGTGTCAGAAAGCACCTATGGAAGAAAGGCCCCTTTGCTCTCAGCCGTGCCCTACATTGCTCTAGAGGTGGAAGGCACAAAGCACTGCCTCCATCCCTCAAGGGGAGACAAGACATGAACCATCTTGCTTCCAGCTCTTTAGGAAGCTGAGAAAGAAGTGGCTTTCCACAGTGCTCTTACAGCATACTGGGAACCTCTCATACACAGGCAGTTGAATGCTATTTCCTCCCAGCCCTTAACTCGCTACTTTAGAACTTCTGCTTCTGCCACATTTCCCTCTTGCCAACCCGGCTCAGGGGTAATGGCTACATCTTCCCCTTAAGCAATGGGGCCAAGGCCCATATGATTGTGATTCCACAAGCTTAGGAGGATAGAGACAAGAGGCTTTTAACCAACCGCCCTTGTGCACTCGTGGAGAGAGTGTCAGAAAGCCCCTATGTCAGAAAGGCCCATTTGCTCTCAACCATGCCCTATATTGCTCGAGAGGTGGACAGCAGAAAGCACTGCCTCCATCCCTCAAGGGGAGACAAGCCACAAACTGTCTTGCTTCCAGCTCTTTAGGAAGCTGAGAACTCACCTGCTGGATATGCTTGAACCAGGCACCTTAGATGCTGGAAAAACCCGACAGGCATGCCAAAAGCACCCGCCAAACACTCTGGAACCACCACACAGACATCCCATAATGACCCACCAGACTCACCGTAAGCACCCACCGGACACACTGGAAACATGAGTCTGACACGCCAGAACCAACTTCCAGACATGCTGGAAGCACCTAACGGACAGGCCGGAACCATCTTCCGAACCTACCAGAACCACATGCCAGACACACAGGAACCACCTGCCACACACTTCGGAACCACCTGTTGGATATCCCAGAACCAAGTACCAGATACACTGAAACCACCTCCCAAATATGCCAGAACCAGGTGCCGGACATGCCACAAACACCTGCCACACAAGCTGGAACCACCATCCTAACACGCCAGAACAACCTGCCGGACAAACCAAAATCACCTGCCGGATACACTGGAACCAGGTCCTGGATACGCCAGTACCAATTTCTGGAAAAGGCTGGAAAATCTGCCAGACACGCCAGAATCACCCACCGGACATGCGGGAACTAATTGCAAGACATGCCGGAAACAAAGCCAGGACACTCTGAAAGCATCAACCGGACAGGATGGAATCAGGTCCCAGACACACTGTTGCAACCTGCTGGACATGCCAGAACCAACTTTCGAATGTACCAGAACCATATGCCAGACACACAGGAACCACCTGCCAGACACCATGGAACCAACTGTCAGATACACCGGAACCGGGCTCCAGTTTCCTGCATTTATCAGTTCTAATAGATGTGTAGAAGTATCTCATTGAGGTATTATATGAAATTCCCGAATGACCTGTGGCGTTGGTCATCTGTCCTCAGGCTCGTTTGCCATCTGTATGTCTTCTTTGGTGAGGGATATATTCAGGTCTTTTGCCCATTTTTCAATAAGGTTGTTTATTTTTTTGTTATGGTTGACTTTTAAGAATTCTTTACTTATATCTTGGACATAGTTTCTTTATCATATATCTGTTTTGCGAATATCGTCTGCCAGTCTGTAATTTGTCTTTTGACTCATCGATTTTGCCTTCCACAAAGCAGGAGTTTTTAATTTAATAAAGTCTAACTTGGGGCCAGCCCGCTGGCACAGTGGTGAAGTTCACGCACTCCACTTCGGCAGCCTGGGGTTCACAGGTTCGGATCCTGGGTGTAGACCTACACACAGCTTGTCAAGCCATGCCGTGACAGCATCCCACAGGCCAAATAGAGGAAAATGGGCACAGATGTTAGCTCAGGGTCAACCTTCCATACCAAAATAATAAATAAAGTATAACATCAGTTTTTTTTCCTAGATTATATTTTCAGTTTGTATCTTAATAACATAATTCCAGATTCGAGTCCACTTAGAGTTTGTTGCATAATCTTTTTAGAAGTTGCATTGTTTTGCATTACATTTAGGTCTCTGTTCCATTTACTAAAAGTTTGTGAAAGTGTAAATTCTATATCTAGGTTCATTTTTGTAAGAGCTTTAATGAGGTGCAATTGATAGAGAAAGAACCTGACATATCTAATATGTACTATCTGATGACTTCCCCCACATACCAACTGACATATATGTATAAATTTCTCCTTTAGCCTATGACAGGGTGGATCACATTGATTTAATTTTGGAATGCTGATACAAACTTGCATACCTGAAAAAATTTCCTCTTTGTCCTGGTGTATGATTGTTTTACATTGTTGGCTTCAGTTTTCTAATATTTCATAGAAAACGGTAACTGCTCATTTCTGAGACTTGTTGTTCTCAAGTTTTCCCTAGTTTTAAACTCTAGTTTTGCTTTTAGGGTACTACTGGGCTCATAAGATGAGTTGGAAAGTGTTGTCTCTGGTGATATTTTCTGGAACAGATTGTTGGGAGCACTAGGTTTATGGAGGGAGACCTGGCTGAGGCCCTAAAAGCTGCATCCCACAGCTTTCCCCTTGGATAGACAACAAGCAGGAAATGGTATTCAGAGTCAGGGACCAGAAGCCCAGGGGGATCCAGTCTAGGTCAGAGGTGAACAGGGAGCCCCTAGTGGGCCCGAGAAGGCAGAGTCCTGCCTGCCCATGGTCCATGTCCACAGGACCTTCCTCTGGCCTCGTCCTCTCTATGTGCACGTTTTGAGCTTTTGACGGTATTTTCCCCACTTAGAGCTGAAGCCATTCCGGAGACTGAATCAGAAAACAAGGTCCTAATCTGTGTGCAAGAGAAACCGGGAAAATGTTCCCTCTTCCGGCAGAGTGTCGAAAGGCAGCCACTGTCCTGGGCAGGACGTGTGCTAGGGACAGGCACCTGCTAGTTTGACAGACACGCCCAGCTTAGTGGTTGTGGCTCTGGCTGAGAAAACGCCTCCAACCACTTAGTCCCAAGAGGTCGGAGGGGCCATCTCTGCTCCTGGACAGGGTGAACCACACTGCAATTATCCTGTCCTTGGCAGGAGGGGGACTTGGGCATGTCGTTCAGTAGCCAGGGAGAGGACTGGCACTTCTCCCTTCTCCACATAAACTGAGCTGCTCACTCTGGGAGATTTCTAAATTCGAGGAGGAATGTGAGTTTCTGGATCCGGTTTCCATGAGTGCTGCGAGCGAAAGACTCACACCTCCACTCCCAGGATTAGAAAGAAGCAACAATTTAATATAATACTCAAACGGAGCATTTACCATTGACAACAAAATATGGCCCCGCCAAATAGGGAAATAGGTGCTGGGCAAAAGGGGGGAGGGAGAAGAGGGGTTGGTGCCTTCCCTCGCGGCCAACAGGGGACCCCCAGAAACGGATCACAAAGTTCTCCTCATCAGAATCAGGGGAGGTGGCCCTGTGCACCCTGAGTGTCAACGCTGTGTCCCCGCTGTAGCTCAGCTGGTCTCAGGAGGGTCATCGACCACCACCACTGGGCCCTTGGTTGGGGGTCTGGTGTCTGGAGAAAGAGAGGCATTTCCTGAGTGGCCTGCCCTGGAACCACAGTGCACACCCCATCCCGGCCCCCACTGCGCTCTGTGCTCCAGCCCTGTGCTCAGTGCTCAGTCAGCCAACAGCACCCCATCTGTCCCTGACACAGGGGCTGATATTTAGCGTCACCCATTTCACAGAGGAGGAAACCAATCCCAGGAACGTGAGTGCAACCGCCCAGGACAGGACTGCTCAGCAGTGGAGCTGGAACCCAGGGCCAGCTGTCTGCCTCCCCAGGCCCACACTCAGTCTGAATGTTTCCTGAGCCCGTGGATTCAGCCACTGCCGGTCTAGACACTCACTCTGCCCTGAGCGGTTCTTCTTGTGTTTGAAGAAGAGTTGAATCTTTCTGACCCAGTGGTATCGGGGCTCCAGCTGGCAGGACAGGCTGTAGCTACAGGACAGAGCAGAGCTGGGAGCTCTCAGGAGCCACACATCACATGTGCATCCTGGAGCCTGCCAGCAGCTGGAGTCGAAGGGCCCCAGGGGTCGCCATGCAACCAGATCTGAGGCTGACCATGGAGCCATGGACATGGGCTCTGGAGCTGGTCAGCAGAGAGACTCTGCCCTGCCCTCCCCCAACTCCTGACCCGACTCACCTCTCCTCCTCGCTCAGGGGCTCCACGGCCTGGAACCAGGCCCCAAAGTGCTTGTCGGGCTGCACGGTGTACAGATTTGCAGCCTCCTGGAGCAGCTCGATCTCCTCCATCAGTTTGAATTGCTAGGACAGAGCAAGCACAGGATGCCTACAGGGCCTGAGTGGGGGACCCTGCAGGGCTCGTGGAGGGGGTGAGGAAGGGGGCAAGGGGCCAGTCTGGGGCCTTTGCCCACTTGGGAACCCTCCCTCCCTGCGATTCCAGTCAGGACTTGCCTGCTCTCACACTTGGCTCAAAATAGCTCCTCCAGGAAGGAGTCTTTGATGCCAGCCCTTCCCCCACCCACCAATGCCATAGGATCCCTAGCTCTGTATATCGAACTGTGCAAATAAATGTTCCACCCTGGGGATTGGGCCAGAGGGGGTCCTGCCCACTCCTGGGGGGTCTCTGATTTCCAACCCCCACCCTCCCCACCGGGAGGCCGCAGCTGCTTACCTCATTCCATTTCCGACAGTTGAGCACATTGCCCTGGAAAGCAGACAGCCGCAGTCCATCAGAAACAGCCCCCTTGGCCAGTACTAGCCCCCGTCCACACCTCTTGCAATGCTGCACTACTGTCAGTGGGCAGGCCCATCCAGAGCCCAGACTTGGACCTGGGCCAGTCTCTGGGCTCCAGAGCAGGGGGCACAGAGCAACTGAGGCAAGAGACCTTGTAACCCAACCCTCTCTGATGACACGTAGGGAGACTCAGGCCTCAGGCAGGAAGGGACAGCTCAGCCGCTGATGTGCTTCCTGACTGGGAGGGGCCCGACTTCTCTTCCCTCACTGGCAGGGCCAGAGGGAGAGGCTGAGTCCAGCTCAGACACCACCTCCTGCGGCCACACAGTCAGGCAGCTCTGAGCCTCAGCAGCCCAGGGAACCTGGACGGTGGCTTATGCAGAGCCTGCATCACCCACTGGGGAGATGGGCCTGACACCCCAACTCCCACACGAGGCTGGAGGCCCTGCTGAGAGGACCTTTGCCAAATGAAGAGAGCTCAGGGCTCAGGACAGGACTCTCTCCTCCCCACCCTCAGGAGCCTGAGCCCCTGGACCCACCTCCGGGCTCACTCACCTCCACGTAATCCTCCATTGTACCGTCCAGCAGCTCCACGGAACGGAAGAACGTCACCAGGGAGGGGACGACACCCTGTGCCGCCATCAGGATGGGCATGGTGATGAGCTCCCGCTCTCAGGTGCCCCCATGAACTTTCCCCTGAAACCCTTCAGCCCAGCCTCCTGCCCACCCCACGCCCCCACTAGAGCAGCCTAGGATCCTCGGGACACCCCAACACACACAATTCTCTCCCCCGCTCCCCTCCAGGAACACCAAACTCCATCAGTCAAGTACCAGGGCTGGCTGTTGGCCCCTCCCAGGGGCAGTGGCCCCTGCCCTTCCCCACCCCAAATCTGCCCTGCTGCCAGCCCTTCCAGGCCTCCTCCTGCTCACTGCCACTGCAGGCCCGTCATGCTTGGCAGCCACAGCAGATTCGCCTGAGGAGGAAGGCCCCTCTCCAGAGGGAGGCCTCCAGCTGGGAGGAGGCGCCCCCTCTCCTCTGACTCCTACGCCCCTCCCCCACAGTCACCCTCACCTGCTGCCACTGCCTCTCCTGGGCTCCCTGGCGTGCCCTCTCTGCAGTCTTTAACACGGAGGTCGCCTCCTGTTGGGGCCGAAGACAGGGTCAGTGTGCCCATACTCCCCTCCACATGTCCCCCCAAGGCCCCTGATCTCAGACCCTGGCCATCGACTCCAGTCCCCTGCTGCCTCTGCTGCTCCAAACTGCAGGGTGCTCTGATTCTAGACCAGCCCCAGCTCCAGGACTCAGTCCTGTGTGACCTTGGGCCTGCCCAGGCCTCCCTGGCCCTCTTTCCTCAGCTGAAAAGTGTGAGGAGAATGTCACCTGCTTCCAGGAGTCTCCTGAGGACTCAGAGTCATCTGCGTGTCATCACTGCTCTCCCCTCACCTCTCGAGGAGGAGCCGGCACAAATCTCCTTGCGTTCCTGTCCTCCCTTGGATGGTAGCACCCCCCTGGGAGGCCTGCACCGCTGATCATTTCCCTCCACTTCCCAGAGGAGGAGACGGAGGCCCCCAGAGGGGCAGTGACTGGCTCAAGGACCCACTGGGAGAGGCTGCTCCCCATGCCAGCTACAGGCCCTGTCCCCGCTACCTTCACCCCACCCCTGGCTTCAAATCTGACAAAGGCCCCGACCTCTGGACTCCAGGGGTGCGTCCAGACCCCAGCTGAACAGACCGGGAGCGGAGGGGCAGGGAGTCTTGGGGGACCTGGCCGAGTGGCCCCGGCCTGCCCCATCCTCACAGGGCTCTCTGACCCCCAGCCTGGGCCGAGCCTTGCCATAGCCTCACCTCCTAGGATCCCCTCAGGATGTTCCCCTCCCCTCTCCTTCTGGCCTCCTTCCAGATCTCCAGCCTCCAGGTTGCCTGCACTAGCAGCTCCCTGCTCATGGGTTTCTCTCTCCTGACCCACTTCTTCCAGGTTCGAGAACTCTCCCTGCGGGGTGGGGAAAGAAAGAAAGAAAGAAAGAAAGAAAAACTGTGGGATGCTTGAAGGCAAGTCACATTTGTTTGAGAACCCAGCAGATCCAAACTGCCTGGGGCCTGGATGAGGGATTTCGCTGGGGTGCTCTGAGCTCTAAGGTCCCCATGGGACTGTGGAGGGGCCTCTCCTCTTGTCCCTTGGGGCCTCCATTCCCAGATGTCCCAAACAGATCTCCTTGGAACAGTGTTGGTTTCAGCTGCATAGAGGCTTCTGTTGCTGCAAAGGAAACACCTGACAATCTCCACCTGGGCTCAAGCCAGGATCTGGTCTGGAAGGAAATGAATCCCTGGGATGGAACTGCTGGCCTAAGGGCCCTGAGAGACTCAGAGACCCAGCACCCAGGTCAGTCCCTGTGCCCGGTGTTCGCTGTCTCCCAGGTGGTCTCAGCTGACTTTGGGGGACATGCCGGCCCAAATGAGGTTGCCTGGGCCACCTCACCCTCATGGTGCTTGGCTGGAGAGCAGTCTACCCACTACCCACCTGGAAACTTGTCCCCAGGTGTCTTGGAGACAGGCAATGGCAGGGCTCTGCAGGGCAGAAAGGATTGTGTGGAGGGAACAGAAGCTCCCGAGGCCTCGACACTCCTGGGGAAGCGAAGAGATGGAGCCGTGAGGGGGAGCTGAAGCTCTGCTGCCTCTGGTTTCTGTCACCTCACGGACTTCTCCTGTCCTGGAGGACACACATGCCCAGGGAAGCCAGGGAGGGCACACCTGCCACCCGATGAGTAACACTGCCAGGCACAAGGATTTGTAGCTCAACACAAGAGAGGAAGTGAGTTTGTCCCCAATGGGACCTCAAGTCAAGGTCAACGTGGCCCTGGCATGAGGGTCAAGGGACAGTCCAGGGACTAAGACCCCAGACTTCAATCCTGAGAGCTGAGAAACAAGAGGCAATTCCCATGCATCCAGACAGGGCGTGCCAAGGCTTACCTCAGCCACCCTGATCCACAGCTCAACCACCCTGGCCCTGTCCTGTGCTGTCATGCTCGCGTCCCCAAGGCAGGTGACGAGGATGCAATTGGCCATGGTGTTGTCGTGCATCACAGTGTCACGGACGGTGGGTGCCAGGGACTCGCGTTTCCTGTTGTCACGCTCAGACCAGATGGAGCCGAGGCAGTGGGCGGGCACCAACGTCTTGAACAGCTCCTGCAGAAGATGCGGAGTGTCACCCGGTCCTGCCACACCCCAGCTCAGCGTCCACAGTCCCCCATAGGCCCAGGCAGGGTGAGATAAGAACTGGAGCTCAGGAAGCAGAGCATCTGGACTGAGGCTTATGGGAGTCCCTGGGTTTTGTCTGTGTCCACTGGAATGCACCCAGTCCAGGATGACCCCGAACTCAGGACTGTGGGGAAGGGAGGGGACATTTGCTCCCAGCCCCATCTCACTTCCTCCAAGCTCCAGAAGGCAGCCCACACATGCCCACCAGAAGGGCCATCATCCACCCATCCCAGTGTCCCTCGAGTCCCACTCCCCATTCCCATGCACATTCCCCCCGAGGCAGGGACAACCCCCAGCTTTGTTTGACTGTCTCCACTGGACTCAATACACATCACCTTCCTGATAAGTGCTGAGGCTGTCCGGGCCACCTGCGCAGATGGGGGATCCGCCCAAGGACCTGGCAGCACTTCAGTGAGTGCCCGTCCCCCACCAAAGGGCCAGACTCTGCCCACCTTCCACTCTCTCCCACCTCATTCATCGGCACAGCCACCCTATACAGCAGGTGCTGAGTGTCTGTCTCTACTGTCCCGTGTTCGCTAGGAGACAGTGAAGGCTTGGGGAGAAAGAAATCTGCCCAGGTCACAGTGTTGATAAGGAAGGGAGCAGGGATTTGGACCCAGATCATCGGAATCCTGAGCAGGGAATGGCAGGTGTGGGGTGGCTCATGGCACCGGGAAGGCAGGGGCCACCCGCCCCGCGAGCTCCTCTGCTCACCGCAGCCATCCTCGTCATCTGCTCTGCCACCAGCTGGGGAGGGAAGTCCAAGATGTTCAGCTTCTCCTCCCTCAGCTGGTCCTCGGTGGTCACGGCCCAGGGGCACCTGGGCTCTGGGGCTGCCTTTACTGGTGGCCTTTGCTCTGGTCCTGGAGTGGCCAACTCACGGGCTGCTGGCTCCAGCTCTACCACACGTGGTGAGACTGGAGGTGCAGCTGGCTCCAGCCCGGGGGCTGGCACTGGCTCTGGCTCTGGAAGTGGCAGGAGCTTTGGAGCTGGCTCTGGAGCAGGATAAAGAGAAAGTTTCACGCACACACCTGACAGTTTCTGTGCCTTTCCAAAGATAGAAAGGACTCCACTGCCTCTAAGGGAACGCTAGCCCGTGAACCTCAACACAGACAGTCTTCCCAGACTCCAGTCCCCTCACCTTTCCGTTCGGCCTCAATGGCCTTGAGATGCTCCAGATGGCCTGGCAGAAGGTAGGCATGGCCCTCCACGTGGGAGCCACCAAAGCTGACGTGCAGAGTGGCCAGCTGCAGGGTCCAACAGGGAAACCACAGGGGCTCCCTGCAATCCTGCCCTTGGCCCAGCCAGGTTCCCAGCAGGAAATAGATAGCACTGCGGGGAGGCTGATGGGCCAGAGAGTCAGTGGCCTGGCCTTTCCTTAAACACCAGCCTCCCAAGGCACTCTTATTAGCATCTGCGCCCCTGTGCCAGACCCTCCCCCTCCAGAGGAGGGCCCCATCCCAGCCCTGAGCCCTGGCTGCCTGACCTGGCTGTGGCAGGCCTGCTCATCCAGCAGGCTGAACACAGAGTCTGTGAGACTCTCTTGTTCCCACCGACACTCTCCTCCCCAAGGGTCTGGACACAGCCCACTCAAGCCCTCCATGTATGTGGGCCACTGGAATGAAGACTCCAGCAGATTTGGGAGCAGCTTGCTCACACACCTCCTACTATGGACCTGGCGGTGGTGCTCACAAGGTGTGGATGTGGAGAAAGGGAGGCAGGAGGAGCTGGGACTCTGCTGGGAGTGGGTCTCTAGGAGACAACGCAGCCCAGCCTCCCTTCCAATTCTCAAGGGGCCTGGGACCCATGCACAGCTCTCTTTGAGTCCAGTCCTGCTGGAGTGGAAGCCACCAGAACTGAGCCCTCCCATGGGAATCACAAGATGGGTGAGATGCAGGGTTCTCCCAGGCCTGACCCGGCCACAGCCTCCATCCTCGCCCCGCACCCTTTTTGCTAGAGACAGGAGGCCCTTCTTCTCGACCCAAAGACCACTCACTTTGGGAGGTGGTCCTGTCCTCCAGCATCCCGCACGCAATGGGCCAAGCTGCCTCCATGTGTCCCAAAGGGGATGAGGGCATCACCCGGGATGGCGGGTAGATGGGACCTGTGAATGATGTCAAGTGTGACTGTCTGACTCTCAAAATAGAGGGGAGGACCAAGGAGGCTGTCTGCTTCCTTCACTGAGTGACCCTTAGTGTGTCCAGAAGTCCTGCTCAGAGTAGGTCCTTCATAGACATTGTTGAATGACCTCCAACCAGAACCATCCCAGGTGTCTGAGTGGGCCTGTGGCCCCTCTGTGACCCTAGAGATCCCTAAGTGGCTACACCAAGGACAAGCACCAGGACCAGCTGGATGGCATCTCAAACTCTTTGACAGGGTGCTCTCCAGGTGCTTTTCCAAACTCAAAAAGCCACAAGCCAGTGAAGGGAGAGGTGAAGTGAAGACTACTTTCCATGGGGGACAGAGAAATAATCACCACCAGCAACCACAGCATGGCCCACCACCCTCTCTGCAGAGCCGGGCACCAGGGAAGCCCCTGGATGGCTGATCCCATTCATCCCTGGGAGAAGCCTAGCAAGTTCATCCTCTCTCACCCCACATTTCAGAGGAGCCAACTCAGGCTCAGAGAGATGTGGTGACATTCCCAAGGCAAGACACACAGCTGGCAGTGGGCAGAGTCACCACTGTGCTGAGGAGGAGGCAGGCAGTCACCTGGGAAACAGCTGGTCCAGGACCTGGTGGGAAGTGCTGGAGCCTGAGTAGCTGTAGAGGGAGTTGATGACACTGCAGAGGACTCTGCTGGGGAAGGCTGGCAGCACAGACTCTGAGAGCCTCTGCATCATGCCTGCCTGGAGGGCACGCATCCTGCAGGCCTCAGTTACAGACAGAGTGGACTCATCTTCACTCTGGGTGGGATGAGGAGGACACAGGGTCAGGGCCACCACTGTGAACCACCAGTGTTATCGAGGTCTGCAGCTGACCCAGGAACTCCTAGCCCCTCCCAGACATGTGCGACAGGAGACACAGGAGCTCCCACACTCAGCAAGGTTCTGGGCTCTCACAGTACAATCTGACTTTGGGCGTGCGAAGGATTCCACATTGATCTCCCTCGAGGCCATTTGCTCGCTGAGGGACAACAGACCTCCCTCTGTGAAGAGCACCAGCCCAGTGAGTCCTCAACAGACACCCCCTCTCTAGAGAGGAGAACAGAGGCTTAGGTACGCCAGGTGGCTTCTCTGGGTCCTGTGGGTCAGAACTGAGAGCTGCCCAAAGTGAGGGCTGAGGGCCAGCCCCTCTAACTGCCTGAGGCTTCATTGGGCCCCAACCTGGAGGGAAATGTTATGTGGCCACCCCACCCTGCCCCAGTCTGGAAACAGTGGACAAGGCAGTGACACACTCTGAGAATCCCTTTGACTTCCAAAACACGCTGATGGTTATTTCGCTTACATTAAAGGGAGTTTGGAGACCCTCGTTATCGAGGTTGCATGTTCCAAAAAAGGCAAAATTCAAAGATACTCAGGGCCTAGTGGGAAGTGACAACGTTTTCTCTAATCTTCCTAGGAAAATGCAACGAGTGCCCTCCTATCCTCCTATGCAGCTGGTGGGGAGGAGCAGAAGTCCAGATTCCTTTGGGACTGTGGGACACTCAGGGTGGACAGCCCTGTTAGGCTCCCAGGAGATGGGCAGTTTGAGGGTGGATTCTGGGCCTACCCTGGTCATCTCAGGGGCCTGGGTGGGAAGACCCCTCCGTGCCCACTCTCACCTCAGAGCAGCCCTGGTTATTGATGATGGTGCCGTGCAGTTGGCCCCTGTCCAGGGAGATGGAGTACCCGAAGCCATTTGCCAGCTCTTTGACCACCTCCTGCATGCAGCTCTGCAAAGACAGTGCCCGAGAGCCGGGCCGGGATGTCTCAGGCACCTGCCTCGACTTGGCCACAGGAGGAAACCCCAGCAGGGATCAGGTACCGGGCAGTGTCTGTGTAGAACTCCAGCCAGGGAGGGAATGAGATGACACCCGGATGGCTCGGGACTAACCTATGGGTAGAGGAGCTTGGTCCCCAGCACCCACTCTCCCATCCTGCTAGCCAACACCTAGGCTGGGAACACAACGCACTGCCAGGCTTCCAACACCCAGCAAAGGGCTCCAGCCTAGGATGAGTGCCCCCTCATCCCCGCCGTCCCTCACTCCACTCCCCCGGGACACACAAGGAGGCTCAGAGGGGTGTGGGGTTGGGATCCCATTGTGGCCTAAGGCGGTTGGCCTGCCCTGTGTTACCTGAGGGATCCTCCTGCCAAATGGCCAGAGGTGGTGCAGGTGAGGGCCAAGCCAATGTGTGTAGCAACTGAAAAGTCTCTGTTTCTTGGCTTTCCTGAAGCCACAGCCTCGACAAGTCGGGAGACAACAGCAGAGCATCCTGCTCTCTTGAGTGTCTCTACTCAAGTGAGCTCAATAGGAGGCTATGTCTAGAATGTGGGCACCTGGAGACCAGTGTGCTAAGTTCTGTTAGGGTCTGTCACCAAGGAAGTGAGGTCACTTCCTCAAGCTTCCATTACCCGGGCCTCTTCTTTCAATCACACCAACCCAAAACCCCTCTGGGATCTTGGCTACTCACCCTCCTTGCCCATGTCATCACCAGAACTGTACACAAATAGCCAGCACAGAGCCTCACACAGGACCTTGAGATGGAACCAGGTTTCCAGCTTGAGGAAGCTGAGTTCAGCTGAGTTCACGCCTCTCTTTCCCTAGAAGCTCTGTGTCCTGGAAACACCATTGTGCCTCGCAAGGCCTCCTCAATCCTTCAACCTGCACGATAGGGACGAGGCCAGAAATAGCTCCCTCAGGATGTCCTCAGCTGCAGAAGAGACAGTAGTGACAACACCTGGTGTCTGGTTTCACTTGTGTCTGATGCACACACTTAGAGATGAAAGAATGACAAGAAGGGGTGGGCTATCGTGTGGAGTACCCCTTAAAACAGGCCTGTGTCACAGCTCTTGGGCGTTGAGCAAGTCCCTGCCCCTCTGGGCCTCATTTACACATCTGCAGCTTTAACGGGTTGAAATTAGAGGAAATTCAGAGATTGCCAGTCACTGGCATGAATGATTCCACGGTCTCCTGTTTCCCTTAGAGTCAGAACCAAGTGCCTCATGTTGGCCTATGTGGAGGGCAGCCTCCACCACGGCTCCCGGTGCTCACTGTCTCCTGCTGTGCACATCCTTGTGGAACCGCACAGTCATTAGGAAGTGACTTCTGAATAGAATGCAGCCAAGGTGTTGGGATGGTACACAACCCAGGGTTAAGAACAAAAAGCCTGGCCCTTCCTTCTTACTCATTGTCTTTAGCCCCCTCCCTCTTTCCCTCCTCCTGTTTCCATCTCTCTCTCTCTCTGCCTCTTATATCTCTGGAACTGGGGGAGCAAGTGCACATGTGTTCAATTTCCCTATGTAGAGGCTCCATAGGAGAGAATGGAGGAAATGATCGGCCAACAGACAGGCAGGAACTCAGGCTTTCCGTCCAAACAAACCCTGTCAACATGCATGTGAGTGAACTTGGGAGCACATGCTCCCCGAGTCGAGCCGCAATAGAGATGCAGCCCAAGCTTCACAGAGACCTTGAGGCAGAGGCACCCAGCTAAGCCGTGCCCCATTCCTGGCACACACACTTTGTGAGAGCTTAAGGATTTGTACTTTCTAGGGGCACGGTCTTAGAGCAACGTCGTCAGAGAGTGACAGGAAAAAGCAGTCTGCCAGTCCTGCCACCCGTCCCTGCCGTACCCCCATCTCCCCTCCTCTCTCTTCTCAGGATCCTTCCAGCCACACCGCCAGCTTTCTGACCTTCTCTGCTCAGACTCCTTTCTTCCTGTGAGTCTCTGCACCAGCAGTGGCTTCTCCCTGACACTCAAACTGTTCCCAGACACAGGCAGGCATGCCTCACATCTGTCACTCTGCTCACAGCAAATGTTACTCCTCTGAGGCCTTTCAGGGCCTCCCAGGCACAGTCTCCAACGTCACAGATCTCACATCTGCACGGTCATCTCATGATTTTCTCCTTCTTGGTCTCTTTTGGATAAAGTGAGTCCATGAAGCAGGGCATTCTGCTTGGCAGACGCAGAGGCAGCTTCTTCCGGTGCCCTCAGGAACATGACTGTCTCCTCTGGGTTGAATGTTTCCCCTCACAAGTCCATTCTGAATGGAAACTGTCATTTCACCTCTTTCCTGGGTCTTGTTTCTTCTAAGAACACAGGGAGCCATACCTTCTCCCTGGAATGCGGCACCAGCCCCTACACCCACAGCCAGAAAATTAGCGCCCAGCTTCAAACACCACCAATCCTGAAGTCAGTTCCTGCTGAGGCCTCCCATCCATTCTGTAATTCCATGGTAACGGCTGAGGTCACCTTTCCCCTGAGACTCAGCTCCCAGCCTTCCGTTGGCTTCTTAGAGGAACAGTGGGATTTCCCAGAAGCACTCCCAGCCTGGGCAAGAAAGGCTTTGAAATGTTCTCTATGTATTTTCCAGGACATGGGACATGAGGAGAAGTCATTTTGGTGTGTATGTGCAACAGTTTTGATGCAAAAAGTATCTTTTTCAGACAGAGATCAAAGAATGGGGCTACTGGGTGTAACAAGAAAATGGATATGCTGAGCCATCGTCTTCATGGTGTGAAGTCTTAGAGAGCAAAGAACATGCTTAAGAGCAGAGCATATGAAGACAATATCTTATGTTCAAATTCCAGCTCAATCACTTCCTAGATATGGTAGCGGGCAAGTTACTCACCTCATCAGTGCCTCAGTTTCCTCATCTGGTGTCGGCAAGAATGATAAGTGTACCTAATTTGTAAGGACATGGAGAGTATTAAAGGAGTTAATGTTTGAAAACTGCTTGCAACACCTAGCACCTTACAAGCACTGTACCTATCCATTATAAATGAAATGGAAACATTCTTCTGATGCTATCTTTTTACTCCAGAAGGGAGACTAGTGCCTGGATGGATGTAGACAGAACTCCCTGAGACAGGATGAATCGAAGAATGAACAACACTGTTGAAGGCATTTCCAATGGCACATCTGCCTCCTTATGGACATTCTCTAGCAGAATCACACCCAAGCATCCCTCCTCTCTCCTGCATCATATTCTGGGATTCTATCCAGAAATCACGGGGGCTTCTTGCACCCCGGCACCCACACCCACTACAGGTTCTCTTCTCTCTAGCAGCAAACCTTAGGCCTTGTCCTGATGGCTGCAGCCCACAGGCTCTGCACTCTGATCCTTTTCTTCACTTGAGGGAGAAGTGCCATCCCGAGAACTGGGCACACACAGTGTGAGCCTTGGAGTGAATGTCTCCCTGGCCGGTTGTAGGTGGAAGAGCACCGTGACAGAATGGGACTTAGGGAGAGTCTTCCAGGTGTGCTCAGAAGGGGCCCAGCCAGGGCATTGGTCAGCAAGGTCTGGTCTGGTTGGTGGACCTTGATGGCAAATGAGTGGCAGGGGCAGCATGTTTTAGAGGTCCTGGCAGGAGACAATTCATAGGATGGTCATTAAGTCAGAATCAGCCTAATAAGCTCCAACTTAATCCACTGTCATCTGTTCCCTGACTGGCTGACTAATCCAGGAGTGATTTAGAAGAGTGACATTCGTGTTCTATCATCTTTTCATTGGTTGGCTACAGCTGTTATTCTTTACATAACTTGTATATGTCTACAAAGGAAAGGAAAGGTTAGTTTTGTTACAACCCTTCTAGCAAAATTCTCCCTAACATATTGAATCACTAACAGAATCCACCACTGGGAACCTCATATAAGATGCTGACATTTACTCTCTGGTTTCATATCTTCCTGTTTGGTAAATTCTCTTGACTTCTGGCTTCTTTCCTGAGGTTCGTCCACTCAGGACAATGTAGGAGTGCAATCTCTTGCTACTTCAGAAGTAGTGGGGCAACTCTATGATGATGTTGCTTTTGTTTTGTGACTGTGTGTGTGTGTGTGTGTGTGTGTGTGTGTATGAGACTGTTTTCTGCATCTTGCCGCGTGGGTTGGATTGACTCCTTTCCTTGGAAAAATTGTCCCTTACCACTTTCTCTGGGCTTTATTTTCATGGCTTGAACAGTGCTGTGCAACAGTAGAATTGACACTCTATCTTATGGAATTTAAACTTCTTTTAGTAGCCACATTTCAGAAAGTAAAAATAAACATGTGAAACTAATTTTAATAGTATATTTAAACCCATTACAACCAACATATTATCATCTGGCCAGGCAATCTATATAAAAATTATGATAGAGATAGTTGAATTTTTTTTATGATTGGGATCTAAAAATCCATTTACAGCACAGTCTTCATTTGCAAATTGAAATTTTCTACATATTCAGTTTCTGTGTCCCCCAAATCAGAACCTGGGCTGACTTGTTAGAGAGGAAATAAAGCAGAACAGGCATAAGTAACGATCACTGTCAATCCAGCTCAGCATGAACACTCACCACTGACAAAAAGGCTGTCCCTGAGCAGGGAGTAGAGGCCCCTTGGGGTGACACGGTGAGTCAGCTGGTTAAGCTCCCAGGAATGCTGCTGTCACCTGGTGTCTCTGTCATACTCTCCATCATGAGCCATGGGGTCAGGGTGGTAGGTGCAGACAGCTTCCACGCTGGTGGCTGCCCCATCGTCCGCAGGCCTGGGGAGAGAGGAATGCGGGGACTCTAGAGAGATGTCCTGAATCCTCTGATAATGGGGGCCAGAGGGAGGGAGGAGCAAATTGGGAGTCAGTGGGAAGAGTGAAAACTGGGGTGGTCTCTGAAAGCGTTTGTGACTCTCAAAGCTCAGAAAAGGGACTTCCCTGAGGGAGATCACTCTGCAACCCAAGGACAAGGGGCCTAGGCTGCTCTTCTTGAACAAGGATCCAAGCAGGGGAGGAGGCAGGAGGAGGAGGAGCTGGAGAGACAGCAGGTGGGGAGCGGCTGGCTGGGACTCATCCTACCAGGAGCTGTGGGCACCAGGGTCTCATCCAGTGTTGCAGGACTCTCTCAGTGGAGTTAAATGTCGCTGAGCCCTTGCTCACGTCTGTTGAATATTGGAGGTTGGAGATGCTGAACTTCAGTGTGAGGGCCTTCAGCTCGTGCACCATAGCTTGCAAGAAGAGATGGGGAGAGATGGCCATCACTGACAGCTGGCCTGAGACCAGATCAGAGTCCTGAATTCATTATCATCTGTTGCCTTTGCTCCCAGTGGAACCACCACCCACCTCTGTGCTCATCCAAGTTGAAGCCAGTATATCACTCATGTCTTCCTTCCTCCCCTGCCAGTAACACCCACTGCACTTGAGGATTGCTCCTCAAAACACACCCTATTTCCCTATATAATGCCTACTCCTTCTTAAAGACCCCACCTGGGCAAAACTTCCTCCACAAAGCTCTTCCCACCCAAATAATGCCAGTGCTTCTCCTCAAAACATCCCACCTTCGATTAGAATGTTCTGTGAATTTCATAAGACCAGGGGCTCTCTGAGAGCTGCATCAGATTCGATTATTGGTATAATCTTTGTGATAGGCATGATTGCCCGAAAACCAGAATTGCACACCTCGGCTTTCCAGCTCCCAAGTGATAATTTGGCAGTGTAGGTGTGGGGCTGCAGAGCTACTCTGGGGAAGGAAGAGGGGTCCCCTAGGTCTGTGGTGGCTTCTGGTTGCTCAAGTGATGAGGAAGTAGGCAGGAACTTGCTTCCTGGCTCAGGAGCTGTGGAAAGGGCTCTTGTTAGGGTGGGATAGAGCCCTCATACAGTGGGTGAAGCCCCACAGGCTCATCTGCACTCAGTAGTGGCTGTCCCAGGACAACCACTCACAGGTGAGCCATAAATGTGAGTGACAGGAGGAGGGATTGTGTGACTAGAGGTAAGAGCAAGCTTATGAAGGAGATGAACCCAAAAGAGTGAGTGTGGTTGAAGAGAGAGACGGAACAAAGAGAGAGGTAGAGGCACAGACAGAGGGGATACCTGGATGGACAGAGGATGAGTGGACAAATGGAGGGTCAAAAGGAAAGCAGGAAGAATACACACAAGGAAGAGAAGTTGGAGAGATGGGAGGAAAGAGGATGGAAGGAGAGAAGAAGGAAAAACAGGCAAACAGGCAGGAGGACAGTTGGACAGATTGCTATCTGGACAGATGCTTGGATGGATAGATGGAAGGAAGGAAGGAATAGAGGGAGGGAGTGTGGAAGGAAGGATAGAAGGAAAAAAGGAAGGAAGGAGGGAGCCTGAGAGGAGGGAGAACTGGGAAAATCACCTGCTCAAGTTCACAGGGTGTTTTAAAGGGAGGTTAAGGCTGAGAATACAGGACCCCTAACTCCCAGGCTTGTGTCCACCTGTCCCAATGCTGCCTGTTATTACTCGTAGAGATGAGCATGTGGACGTAAAAGAAACCTTGAGCCCTACCCTCACAATACACAAAACTCAATTCCTGGACACTTTGACCTAAAGGAGAAAGGTAAAATAATGAAACTTCTAGAAGACAACATAAGAAAACATCTTCAGGATGACAGGGTAGCAAAAACTTCTTAAAGAAGACACACAAATGCACACATACACACACTCTCCATAAAAGAAAAGATTGGTAAACTTGGATTCATTAAAATTTAGACTTTCAGTTCATCATGAGACATATTACAAGAGGGAATTGGCAAATCACAGGATGCGAAGAGATTGTTCCAATTCGAATATTCAACAAAGGATTCTCATGCAGAATACAGAAAATCTTCAGCATCACAGTAAGAAAGGAGCCAAACAAACCAATTGCTTAAAACTGGTCAAAAGACTTCAACAGGCACTCCACAACACAGAGTGTCCCAGCGGCCAACAAGCACATGCAAATGTGCTAAAATCAGCAGGGAGAAGGGAAATGACAATTCAACCACACTGAGATCTTCTATACAACCAGAGAATGGTTAAAAACAGTTTTGAAATGCTGAGCTGAGGGCAGCAAGTGGAGGGGAGGCTGCAGAGCAACTGGAAGGCTCACACACTGCAGGTAGGAGTAGGAATTCATGCAGCCACTTGGGAAAGCTTTTTGGCAGGATCTATCTGTTAATGCTGGAGACACACATACAACATGACCAGCAATTCTACTCTTAGATGTGTCCTCAACTGAAATCTAAACATTTCAACCAAGAGGAAGGAGCAAGAATGATTAGAGCATCATTCTCCTTATTCCTCCAAAGTAGAAAGTACTCAAATATCCATCTACAGTAGAATGGATAAATCAATTCCACTATCTAGTTCATGGTGGTTTTAAAAATTGGCCACAAATTCTTTGAGACACATCCCATGAATATGTGAGGTTCAGGTTCCCTCCCCTTGAATCTAGGCAGGCGTGAACCTGCTTCAATCAACAGAGCAGAAGCGTTGCTCTGTGGAAGTGGTGTGATGTGACTTCCAAGGACATGCCACTCTCAGGAAGCTTGCTCAGTGAAGCCAGCCAACAAGCTGTGAAGAGCTAAGGCCTCATGGAGAATCTCCTCATGGAGAATCTGCAACCAGGGCACAGCCACCTTCATTGCAACTGCTATGCTGGCGATCAGGTGATAAGACTTCGTTCCTAAACAGAAGATGAACCATATGCACTGAAGAAAATAGACCACCAACACAAGCCCTGACGCACACCATGTCCATTTATACTTGGTATCTCAAGACCAGGGGCCAAGATGAGGAGGCAGGAGTTCATCCCCAAATTCTTGAGATTTTATCCAATACCAGACAGACTGTGCTCACCAAGCATTTCCTAAACCTCCTCCCTTCCTCAAAGGAATCTCTGCATCTGGATACCGACATTAAGTTTCCTCTGGTCATATATGATCACCAGCCCCAGTACACCCTTTGTATCAGCAATAGGTGAACACTATCTGAACAGGTCACCTGGGTCCCAAAAGTGGAAAAGAAGTAGAGCAACTTTCAAGTAGAAGTTTCCATCTCCATTGAAATTGTATTTTAGATATACCATTGGAAAAATAAAACTGCCACTTTTCAAAACAGGAAATGTAGGTGCCCTTGTGAACGATCCCAGAGGATTTCGGTCTTCAAGACATCCCAGCCAAGGTACCATCCATGTGAGTGAAAGAGCCTCTAAATGATTCTAGACCCCAACCATCAGAGAGCACGGCAATTTCTCCCTACCAAATTCCTAACCCACAGAATCCGACTAATACAATGGTTGTTGTTTCACTCCACTAAGTTTGGATAGGCATGTTACGCAGCTATCAATAACCAAAACTAATGCATTATGCAATAATAATCAGATCTAAAGAGCTTTATAAAAACCAACCAATTACCTGTAACAACATGAATGAATCTCAGACAGGATGTTTAATAAAAGGAGCCTGGTAGAAAGGAGTACATAGAGTATAATTCCATCTACCTGAGCTCAAAAACTGGCAAAACTAAGCTACAGCGATAGAAGTCAGAGTAGTGGTTACCTTGGGTGGGAGCAAATTCTGCAAAGGGTCACGATAGAGGCCTCTGGAGAGCCAGAATAGTGAATGTCTTGATTTGGGGGGTTGTTAGTGTGTTTAGATTGTTAAAAAAAAAATCATTGAGGTAGATACTCAAGACTCGTGTACTTTTCCCACTAAGTATGCTATAATTTAAAACGATATTTTGTCAGTAAAACGTGGCTCACCCAATAGATGTGAGAGTGTGAAGGACAATAAAAGATGACTACAAGTTTTCAGGCATGATAGACTAGGTAGTGCCATTAACTGAAGAGTTGAACCATGGAGCAAATTAAAACAGGAGCAGAGGCAGGGACCATGTCCTGCTCATTATGTATTCAGGTGTCTACCATAATCCTGAATACACAGTCAGTCCAGCTTCCAGGATACTCCTCTCCTTTTCACCATAAACTATGGCTCACCCCTTCTTGGTGTCTTCTATTGCCTCCTTTTTCCCAGCTGCTTTTTTTTTTTTAAGTTTTTATTTAGTTTATGATAGTTTACAATCTTGTGAAATTTCAGTTGGACATTATTGTTTGTCAGTCATGTTGTAGGTGCACCCCTTTACCCTTTGTACCCCCAAGCCCCCTTTCCCCTGGTAGCCACTAATCTGTTCTCTTTGTCCACGTTTAAATTCCTCATATGAGTGGAGTCATACAGAGATTGTCCTTCTCTATCTGGCTTATTTCACTTAACATAATTCCCTCAAGATCCATCCACGCTGTTTTGAATGGAACAACTTTATCCTTCCTTAAGGCTGAGTAGTACTCCACTATATATATACACATACATACATACATACATACACACACACACACACACATATATATATACACACACATAGAGTGTATACATACATATATATACACCATTTCTTCTTTATCCAATCATCAGTTGATGGGCACTTAGGTTACTTCCACGTCTTGGCTATTGTAAATAATGCTGCAATGAACATAGGGGTGCATGGGACTTTTGGAATTGCTGACTTCAAGCTCTTTGGATAGATACCCAGTAGTGGGATGGCTGGGTCATATTGTATTTCTATTTTTAATTTTTTGAGGAATCTCCATACTGTTTTCCATAGTGGCTGCACCAGTTTGCATTCCCTCCAGCAGTGTAGGAGGGGTCCTTTTTCTCTGCAACCTCTCCAACATTTGGTACTTTTTGTTTTGGTTATTTTTGCCATTCTAATGGGTGTAACGTGATATCTTAGTGCAGTTTTGATTTGCATTTCCCTGATGATCAGTGATGATGAACATCTTTTCATGGTGCCTATTGGCCATCGGTATATCTCCTTGGAGAAATGTCTGTTCATGTCTCCAGTCCATTTTTTGATTGGGTATTTTTGTTGTTGTTAAGTTGTGTGAGTTCTTTATATATTATGGAGATTAATCATTTGTTGGATATATGACTTGCAAATATTTTTTTCCCAATTAGTGGCTTGTTTTTTTGTTTCAATCCTGTTTTCTCTTGCCTTGAAGAAGCTCTTTAGTCTGATGAAGTCCCATTTCTTTATTCTTTCTATAGTTTCCCTTGTCGAGAAGACATGGTGTCCGAAAAGATCCTTTTAATACTGACGTCAAAGAGTGTACTGCCTACATTTTGTTCTAGAAGTCTTATGGCTTCAGGTCTTACCTTTGGGTCTTTGATCCATTTACAGTTTATTTTTGTGAATGATGAAAAAGAATGGTCAATTTTTATTCTTTTACATGTGACTTGCCATTTTACCCAACACCATTTGTTGAAAAGACTTTCTTTTCTCCATTGTATGCCCTCAGATCCTGTGTCAAAGATTAGCTGTCCATAAATGTGTGGTTTTATTTCTGGGCTTTCAATGCTGTTCCATTAATCTGTGCACCTGTTTTTCTACCAGTACCATGCCGGTTTGATTCCTGTAGCTTTGTAGCATGTTTTGAAGTCAGGGATTGTGATGCCTCCCGTTTTGTTCTTTTTTCTCAGGATTGCTTTAGCAACTTGGGGTCTTTTGTTGCCTCATGTGTATTTTAGGATTCTTCATCGTATTTCCGTAAAGAATGTCATTGAGATTCTGATTGGGATGGTGTTGAATCTGTAGATTGCTTTAGGTAGAATAGACATTTTAACTATGTTTATTCTTCCAACCCATGTACATGGAATGTCTTTCCACCTCCTTATGTCGTCATCCAATTCTCTCAGAAAGGTCTTGTAATTTTCATTGTATAGGTCTTTCACTTCCTTGGTTAAATTCACTCTGAGCTATTTTATTCTTTTTGCAGCAATTGTGGATGGTATTGTGTTCTTGAGTTCCTTTTCTATTAATTGATTATTAGAATATAGAAATGCTATTGATTTATGCAAATTGATTTTATACGCAGGAACTTTGCTGTAGTTGTTCATTACTTCTAAGAGTTTTCCAATGGGTTCTTTGGGGTTTTCTATATATAAGATCATGTCGTCTGCAAACAGCGAGACTTTCAATTCTTCCCTCCCTATTTGGATTCCTTTTATTCCATTTTCTTGCCTGATTGCTCTGGCCAGGACCTCCAGTACTATGATAAATAAGAGTGGTGATAGAAGGCATCCTTGTCACATTCCTGATTTTAGGGGCTGGTGTTCAGTTTTTGCCCATTGAGTATGATGTTGGCTGTAGGTTTATCATAGATGGCCTTCATTATGTCGAGGTCATTCCCTTCTATGCCCATTTTGTTCAGAGTTTTTATCATAAGTGGCTGTTGGATCTTGTCAAATGCTTTCTCTGCATCTATTGAGATGATCATGTGGTTTTTATTCCTCAGTTTGTTGATGTGGTGTATGACGTTGATTGATTTGCAGATGTTGAACCATCCCTGTGTCCCTGGTATGAACCCCACCTGCTCATGATGTATGATCCTTTTGATGAATTGCTAAATTCTGCTTGCCAAAATTTTGTTGAGAATTTTTGCATCTTTGTTCATCAGCGATATTGGCCTGTAGTTCTCTTTTTTCGTGATGTCCTTGTCTGGCTTTGGTTTCAGTGTGAGGTTGGCCTTGTAGAATGCGTAAGGAAGTGTTCCATCCTCCCTAACTCTTTGAAATAGCTTGAAAAGGATAAGTATTAAATCCTCTCTTAAAGTTTGGTAGAATTCCCCAGGAAAGCCATCTGGTCCTGGGGTTTTATTCTTTGGGATGATTTTGATTGCTGTTTCAATCTCTTTCCTAGTGATTGGTGTGTTCAAATTGTCTGCTTCTTCTTGACTGAGCTTTGGGATATTGTAGGAGTCCAAGAATTTATCCATTTTCTCTAGGTTATCCATTTTGTTGGCATATACTTTTTTGTAGTATTCTCTTATAATCCATTGTACTTCTGCGGAGTCTGTTGTTATTTCTCCTCTTTCATTTCTAATTTTGTTTATTGGAGCTTTCTCCCTTTTTTTCTTTGTAAGTCTGGCTATGGGTTTGCCAATTTTATTTATCTTCTCAAAGAACAAGCTCTTTGTTTCATTGATCCTTTCTACTGTCTTTTTCATTTCAATAGCATTTATTTCTGCTCTGATTTTTATTATTTCTGTCCTGCTGACTTTGGGCTTTGTTGGTTCTTCTTTCTCTAATTCGGTTAGGTGTAGTTTAAGATTTCTTATTTGGGATTTTTCTTGTTTGTTAAGATGTGCCTGTATGGTGATGAATTTTCCTCTTAATACAGCTTTTGGTGTATCCCATGTGAGCTGGTATGGCATGTTATCATTTTCATTTGTTTCCAGGTATTTTTTTAATTTCTTCTTTAATTTCTTCAATGATCCATTGCTTGTTCAGTAGCGTATTGTTTAGTCTCCACATTCTTGTGCCTTTCTCAGCTTTTTTCTTGTAATTAATTTCTAGCCTTATAGCATTATTATTGGGGAAGTTGCTTCTTAGTATTTCAATTTTTTAAAATTTATACAGGCTTGCCTTGTTTCACAGCATATAGTCTATCCTTCAAAATGTTCTGTGTGCACTTGAGAAGAATGTATATTCTGCTGTTTTTGGATGGAGTGTTCTATATAGGTCTATTAAGTCCAACTGTTTTAGCTTTTTGTTTAATTCCACCATTTCCTTGTTGATTTTCTGTCTGGATGATCTGTCCAGGGTTGTGAGTGGGGTGTTGAGGTCCCCTACTATTATTGTGTTATTTTTGATATCCTATTTTAGGTTTGTTAATAGTTGCTTTATGAACTTTGGTGCTCCTGTGTTGGGTGCATAGATATTTATAAGCGTTATTTCTTCTTGATGAAGTGTCCCTTTGATCATTATATATTGTCCCTCTGCATCTCTCTTTTCCTGCATTATTTTGAAATCCGTTTTGCCTGATATAAGTATTGCAACACCTGCTTTCTTTTGCTTGCTATTAGCTTGAAGTATTGTCTTCCACCCCTTCACTCTGAGCCTGTGTTTGTCTTTGGGGCTGAGGTGTGTTTCCTGGAGGCAACAAATTGTTGGAGGTTATTCTTTAATCCATCTTGCCACTCTGTATCTTTTTATTGGAGAGTTCAATCCGGTTACATTGAGGGTGATTATTGATGCATGCGGGCTTAATGCTCTCATTCTCTCACTCATTATCTGGCTTTCCTGCATTACCTTTGTTTCTCGTCCTGTGTGTTTTAGCCTACCAATTGACTTCTGCAATTTCTTGTGCTGGGTTTCTTAGATTTTTCCTTATTTACGTTTTGTGGCTCTGTTCTGTTTGTTTTAGTGGCTACCCTGAAATTTGTATTTAGAAGCTCATGTATAATACAGTCTATTCTCTGGTGGTCTCTTACTTACTTGGCCTAGACTGATTTAGTCCCTTTGCTCTTCCCCTCCTAAATTATTATTTTCACCTCTTATTCCAACTCGTGTTATGAATTTGTAGTTAGAGTGATAAGATCGTCTTTGCTTTGGTTGTTTCCTTACCTTTATCCTAATGCTATAGTTGAATATTTGCTATCCTATTTTGGTTCTATCTATCTGTCTCCCTACTCTGTGGTTTGTGACCCCTTTCCCCCTTTTTCTTTTTTCAGGTATGAGAGCCTTCTTGAGGATTTCTTGTAGTGGAGGACTTTTGGTTACAAATTCCCTTAACTTTGGTTTGTCTGGAAAAGATTTAATTTCTCCCTCATATCTGAAGGATATTCTTGCTGCATAGAGTATTCTTTGCTGAAGATTTTTATCTTTTAAAGCTTTGAATACATCGCTCCATTCTCTCCTAGCTTGTAAGGTTTCTGTAGAGAAATCTGCTGAAAGTCTGATAGGAGTTCCTCTGTAAGTTATTTTCTTCTGTCTTGGTGCCCTGAGTATTCTTTCTTTGTCTTTCATGTTTGCCATTTTTACTACTATATACCGTGCACTAGGTCTCTTTACATTGGCAAATCTAGGAGATCTGAAAGCTTCCTCCACACACATTTCTCCCTCAATCCCTAGATTTGGGAAGTTCTATTCTATAATTTCATTAAGCACACTTTCTGCTCTATTTTCCTTTTCCACGTTCTCAGGAATTCCAATGATTCTTAAATTCGTTATCCTCATTGAATCTGCTATTTCTCTGATATTTTCCTGCTTCTTTTAAATCCTTAGTTCTTTCTCTGTCTGGAGCCATTCAGCCTGTCTATCTTTGAGCATGCTAATTTGCTCCTCTATGGTGTCTCCACAGGCATTCAGAGAATCCGTATACTGTTTTATCTGGTCCATTGTATTTTTCATGTCTAGCATTTCTGATGGATTCTTCTTTATAGTTTCAATATCTTTTGTGAAGTAACTCCAGAACTTGTTGACTTGTTTCTCTATTTTTCCCTCAACCTCATTGAGTTTTTTGATGATAGCTACTCTGAACTCATTTTCACTTAGTTAATGTATTCCCAAGTCCTCAGGACTTAATCCTGTGTTTTTGTTGTTTTCCTTTTGGTCTGGAGCTTTTATAAATTGCTGGATGATAGAGGACTGGTTTTTTCTCATGATGGTAGTATTCGGTTGCACTTACAGCCTGTCACCACTAGACGGTGGTCAAAAGTCCTGTGTTCTGAGCTCTCCACCTTCAGGCAAGATGGCAGCGCCCAGCACGGGTTCGGGGAGGAGGGGCACTTTCTTTCATGTGCCAATCTGGCTTCCCATCTGCTCGCATTCTCTGGTCTCCCGGGGCCCAGCCTTCATGGGGTCCCCATGCACGGAAGCTTTCCCCCATCAGCGGGTTTCCACTGAACCGGCGGCGGTAGTCCTGGTTCATCACCTGGTCATGCAGCCCCTCTCCCACTCCTTCCTTCACCCGCAGCAGAGATCCTAGTCTCTAGAGGAGGGAGCAAAGTTCTCTCCTACCCTGTTCCAGGTCCTCCGAGCGTGGTGCCAGCCTCTCCATCCTCCGTCATATTGTTGCTATAGTTTTCTGTTTGTCATTAGGATTATTGGTTGAAATTCAGTTTTTCCAATTCTTTGGTTGTAGTTTGGAGCGGAGAGAGAAATCTGCTGAAAGTCTGATAGGAGTTCCTTTGTAGGTTAGTTTATTCTGCCTTGCTGCACTGAGTATTCTTTCTTTCTCACTCACTTTTGCCAGTTTTACTACTATATGCCTTGCACTAGGTCTTTTTACATTGACAAATCTAGGAGATCTGAAACTTCCTCCACACACATTTCTCTCTCATTTCCTAGATTTGGGAAGTTCTCTGCTATTATTTCTTTGAGCATGCTTTCTGCTACATTCTCCTTTTCTTCGCCCTTGGGGATACCAATAATTCTTATATTGCATTTCCTCATTGAGTCGGTTATTTCTTGGAGGTTTTCCTCATTCCTTTTTAGACTTAGGTCTCTGTCTTCCTCTATCTGGAGCCCTTCAACCTATCTTCAGTTACGCTGATTTGCTCCTCTATGGCATCCACACGGGCATTCAGGGAATCCATATTATGTTTTATTTCTTCCATTGTATTTCTCATCTTTAGTACTTCTGAGTGATTCTTCTTTATAGTTTCAATCTCTTGTGTGAAGTAACTCCAGAACTCTTTGGCTTCTCTATATTTTCCTTTACCTAATTGGGTTTTTTCACGATAGCTATTCTGAATTCATTGTCATTTAGTTTACTTATTTCTGAGTCATCAGGACATAATTCTGGGTGCTTGTTTTCCCTCTGGTCTGGAGATTTGATGACTTGACAGATGCTGGAAGATGGACAGATGCTGGAAGATAGACAGGTCTTCCCCATTGTGATATAATTTGGTTGCAGTTACAGCCTGTCACCGCTAGATGGGGGTTGAGAGCCATGTATTCTGAGCCCTCAACCTTAAGCCAAGATGGCGTGTCATAGCACAAGTTGGGGGTCGGGGGGCACCTACTCTTGCATGCAGACCCAGCTTTCCCAATCAGATCTATCTGTTCTCCTTGGGTCTTGGCATAATGAGGTCACCGAACGAGAAATCTTTCACCCAGTTAGAGGGCTTCTGTCTGGGCTGCAAGGGCACTAGGGAGTCCTGAGCAATCCTGCTGATGCACAGCCCCTCCCCCAGTCCTATCCTCATGGAGCCTCCCATGGCAGAGATCCCAGACATTAGGGGAGGGAGCGAAGTTCTCTCTTACCCTGTTCCAGCTCCTCTGAGGACGGGTACAACACCACTGACCTCCCTCATTTGACTGCCCTCGGTCTCTGAGGATTCCTGTGCCATCAGGATGTTTTCCATTGGACTGTGGTTGCTCTTTTTTGTTGTATGTTGGAGGGGAGAGAGCCCTGGGCAAGCTCACTCCACCATGATGCTGACATCACTCCTTCTCCCAGCTGCCTCTTAATATTGGGATTCCTCAGGCTTCCATCCTCAGTCCTCCTTTCATGCGCGCACGCATGCATGCATGTACACAAACTCCTTTCTCCTGTATTTTCAATCTCAGCTGATGGCATAATCACCTACTTGTTCTTTTAAGCTAGAAACCTTAGAGTCAACCAAAATCAGGATTGTACTTAAACCCAATCAAAAGAAATATAACAGGATAAACATAAATTCCCAGGCTTAGCCCCAAAACTAATGCATAAAAACTGGATGAATGTATAGTTAGATCTAGTGCTTTTCTTTTTTCTTTAACTCAGTGTATGATGTGGTCATCACTGTATGATGTGCCCATCAAAAGGATAGAGTTGTAATCATATACAGTATGCATAATAAGAAAGGGAATACTCTTACCTAAACTAATAGAAGAAAATTGCTCTAATATGAGACATGAGTCTTTTGCTAATCAAGCCATGCCTAGAGTAGTGCATTTCCTTCCAAATTCTACAGCTTAAAAATGAATTAAAAACAAAGAAACCACCAATGTGGTGACCTGACATGAAGTCATGTTTTGTAAGGGATGGCTGACGAACTGGAGGTGTTTCAACTCAAAAAGACTGAGAAGACTTGATGACCATCTTTGCATATTTCTAAGGATATTCCGTGGAACTGGGATTCAGCCTGTACTATGTGTCTCCAAAACACAGGATGGGTAGGAGAAATAAGAAAGTACACTTCCACTCAATGCAAGAAAGAACTTACTAAGAAACAAAAGTGTATGAAAAACAGGACAGGGTGCAGGAAAGGGATGGAAACGGCTTAGGCTAATGGAGAAAAGAGGCTGTCAGAAAATGGACTATCTCACCTACGAGATGTTTTATACAAATGTAACAGTAACCACTAAACAAAAAATCAGAGCAGAGCCACAATTCATAAATAAAAAGAAAACTGACAAAGTCACCACAGAAAACTTCCCAAGTGAAGTAGCAGTCAGACATACAAGGGAAGGGAAACAGTGAACACATAGAACAACTGGAAAACAACAGATAAAATTGAAGTATTATGCCCTAAAATATCAATAATAACTCTAAATGTAAATGGATGGAATTCTCCAATCAAAAGACACAGAGTAGCTGGGTGGATTCAAAAAGAAGACCCAACAATATGCTGCCTCCAGGAAACACATCTCAGCTGAAAGACAAACACATGCTTAGTGTGAAGGGATGGAAGACGATACTCCAAGACAACGGCAAATAAAGTAAGCAATTGTTGCCATATTTATATCAGACAAAGCAGACTTCAAGATAAAAAAGACAAGGAGAGACAAAGAGGGGCAGGAGACAATGATAAAAGGGATTTTCTGCCAAGAGGAGATACTATTCGTGAATACATACACACCTAATGCAAGAGCTCCAATGTACATAAAGCTACTATGAACAGACCTTAAGGGAGAAATTCACAGCAACGCAATCATAGTAGGGGACATCAATACCCCACTTACATCAAGAGATAGATCATCCACACAGAAACTCAACAAGGAAATAGTGAATTTAAGTGAACCACTTGAGCAGATGGACTTAATAGATATATCTAGAACATCCCATCCCCAAACAGCAGAATACACATTCTTCTCAAGTGCACATGGAACGTTCTCAAAGATAGAGTATATGCTGGGAGAAATGGCAAGCCTCCGTAAATTTAAGAAGACTGAAATAATTAAAAGCCACTTTTCTGACCACAATGCTATGAAACTAAAAATCAACTGCAAGACAAAAAGCTGGGAAAATCACAAATATGTGGAGACTAAACAACTTGCTAGTGAAGAACAATTGGATCTAAATAAACCAAAGGAAAGGATTTTTAAAACCTGGATAAATATGCACAGGAAAACACGTCATCCCAACTCTTACGGAAAGCAGCAAAAGTAGTTCTAACAGGGAAATTCATAGCAATACAGGCCCAACTCAAGAAAAACAAGAAAAATCTCAAGATGACACCCACCAGAACTTGAAAAAGAAGAATAAACAAAGCCCAAGGTCAGCAGAAAGAGAGAAGTAATGAAAATTTGTGCAGAAATAAATGAAAAACAGGCTAAAAACTCAGTAGAAAGGATCAATGAAACTAAGCGCAAGTTCTTGAAGAAGAGAAACAAAATTGAACAAACCCTTAGCCAGACACACTAAGAGAAAGAGAAGGCTTAAATAAAGTTAGAAATGAAAGAGGAGAAATTTCAATGGATATCATGACATACAAAGGACTATATGACAATTCTATGAAAAACTATATGCCAGCCACCAAATTGGATAACCTAATAGAAATAGCAAATTCTTGGAATCGTACGAAGTCCCAAAACACCCACAGACATTATATTTAATGGTGAAAAACTGAAAGCCATCCCTCCAAGAACAGGAACAAGATAAGGGTGCCCACTCTTGCCACTCGTATTCTACATAGATATGGATGCCCACTTTTGCCACTCCTATACAACATAGGTGTGGAGGTTTTGACTACAGCAATTTTCCAAGAAAAAGAAGTAAAATGTATCCAAATTGGAAAGGAAGAAGTGAAACTCTCACTGTTTGCAGCTGACATGATTCTACATATAGAAAACCCTAAGGAATTCATCTGAAAACTATTAGAAAGAATCCACAACTACAGAAAAGTTTCACGGTAAAAAAATCAACTTACAAAAATCAGTTGCATTTCTATACACTAAAAACAAACTGGCAGAAAGACAAGTCAAGAATAGAATCTCATTTACAATTGCAACAAAAGAATTAAATACCTAGGACTAAATCTTACCAAAGAGGTGAAAGACCTATACACTGAGAACTATAAGATATTACACAAAGAGACTGAAGAAGATATAAAGAAATGGAAAGATATTCCATGCGCATGGATTGGAACAATAAAAAGTTAAAATATTCATATTACCTACAGCAATCTACAGATTCAATGGAATCTCAATCAGAATCCCAGTGACATTCTTCACAGAAATAGAACAAAGAATCCTAAGTATATATGGAGCAGCAAAAGACCCAGAATAGACGAAACAATCCTGAGAAAAAAGAACGAAGCTGGAGACTTCACAATCCCTGACTTCAAAATATACTACAAAGCTCTAGGAATCAGAACAGCATGGTACTGGCACAAAAACAGACACCCAAATCCATGGAACAGAACTGAAAGCCCAGGCATAAAACCACACATCTGTGGACAGCTAATCTTTGACAAAGGAGGCAAGAGCATACAGTGGAGAAAGGAAAGTCTTTTCAAAAAACAGTGTTGGCAAAACTGGACACCCACAAGCAAAAGAATGAAAATAGACCCTTACCTTACACTGTACACAAAAATTAACTCAAAATGGATTAAACACTTGAAGGTAAGACCTGAAATCATAAAACTCCTAGAAGAAAACATTTCCAGTACACTGTTTGACATTGGTCTGGGAAACATCTTTTTGAATACCATGCCAGCACAGGCATGGGAAACGAAAGAACAAATAAACACGTGAATATCTGAAAATCATATATCTGACAAGGCGTTAATTTCCAAAATATAAAAAGAACTCAATGACAAAACAGAAACAACCAGATTGGAAAATGGGCAGAGGATATGAAAGGACGTTTTTCCAAGGAAGATATACAGAAGGCCAGCAGGCACATGAAAAGATGCACGACATTGCTAATTATGAGGGAAATGCAAGTCAAAAATACAATGAGCTATCTCCTGACACCTGTCAGAGTGGCTATAATGATGAAGACAAAAAATAACAAATGTTGGAGAGGATGTGGAGAAAAGGGAACCCTACAAGACTGCCAGTGGCAATGTAAACTGGTGCAGCCACAATAGAAAACAGGTGGAGATTTCTTGAAAAATTAAAATCTGAAATACTATACGATCCAGCTATCCCACTACTGGGTACGTATTCAAAGAAATGGAAAACAACAACTCAAAGAGATTTACACACCCCTGTGTTCATTGCAGCATTCTTCATAATAGTCAATATGTGGAAGCAACCCACTGTGCTTCAACTGAGGAATGGCTAAAGAAGATATGGTACATATATAGAACAGAATACTACTCGGCCATTAAAAAAGACAAAATTGTTCCATTTTAAACAATATGGATGGAGTGTGAGGGTGTGACGTTAAGTGAAAATAAGACAGACAGAGAAAGACAAATATCCCAAGGTTTCATCCATATGTGGAAGATAAACAGATGGGTAAAGTGAACAGATTAGTGGGTACCAGAAGGGAATGGGGTTAGGGGATGAGCAAAAGGTGTAAAGGGGCACATATATATGGTGATGGATAAAAATTAGACTGTTGCGGGCGAGCACGATGCAGTCTCCAGGGAAACTGAGAAGCAATCATGTACACTTGAAATTACACGATGTTATAACCCATGATGACCTCATTTTTAAAAAAAAGAAACAAAGAGGATATGCTGTCTCTAGAGCAGTGGTTCTCAATTGTGGATGATTTTGTCCCCCTAGCCAAGTTTGGTGCTAAACATCATTCAATTCAGAGAAAAACCCTCCACCACAATGAACGACCTATCTCAAATGTCATTACTCCCATGGTTGAAAAACACTGTTCTAGAGTTGCTGAGTTTCCTGTCACTGGAGGCATGCATGGTAGACCAGACCAGACAGTGTGATGACATCTAATACCTGGCTTTTGAGATCAGTGGGAAATGAGTTGAAAAATGTTTTTTGTTTCAGATCACTCTCCAGAGAAAAACACCTTAAGGGATGCTCAAGTGGTGAGGATGACAAACATATGTTGAACACGGACTGTGGGCCACACATTATAGCAAGTGATTCATGTACACATCTCAGAGTCAATTCTGACAACCCTACCATAAAACAGGTAGGATTGAACCTCGATTGGATGGTAAAATCAGGTTGCCCTAATGTCACAGAGCAGTCAATACTGCAACTCAGATCTACCTGACTCCACTGACATATGTCACTGTCGAAAGCACAAACAGGAAATTACTTTCAAACTTCTGTGCTCTAGAAAACAAATGAAGTGTCACATATTCCAGAAGTGTTGGCACAAAGTCTGAACAGGTTTTTGCTCACTGCAAACCTAGCTGGCCAGGAGAAAGGGGAAAGGATTCTTTGAAGCCATCCTGTGATGAAGGAGAGAACAGTATCTGGATTGTCCCCAAGTGCCTTCTTCTATAAGAGCCACACAAAATATTCATCTATTCATATATTCATGGAATCTCAGTCAGAAGCTGAGCCAGATAATGACATCCCTTTAGCATGAAAGTTCAGTATGGCAGACTTTTGGACATCCCTGACTGGGAATCCTGCCCTTCACAAAGACAGTAAGTGCTGACCCATGCTTTCTAGGCTGCTTACACTGATGCCCATTGGTCAGGATGCCGTGGCCCCACTTACACGTTGGTCAAGCAGTCACTAGGGCACAGTAGCCAAACGATGATAGTTTGAAATGAACAGAGCAGGTTGCATAGCACTGTAAGAGCTTGCTCTTCTGCACATAAAAACCCCACAAATTCTGTGATGATACTGAATGGCAGCAAACACAAGTGAAGTATTCTTGATCAATCTCCACATTCAGTGGAAAATACTTCTAGACTGAAAGGGAAGAATTAGCCCAAGGAAGTCAAATCAAACAGAAAAGGCACTTTGAAGACAAAGAAGTGGTTGCACTAAAGGTTTCCACACCACCAGTCTTTCATTAACACGTGTCATGGGAATCTCTTAGGCAGTAAAATCCTTTGCTCAGCAAGTCATCATTGTTTTTTTTTTGGAAAAACAAGATGTTATGCTTTTCCATGTTCTAAATAAAGAAGCAGAAATGCTTTGATATGTAGTAGTTTGTCTGACATTAAATAAATTATATTTCGTAGTGGTCTTAAAAAAAGGACAGAAGCCTAAAATATATCTAAGATCAACTTCTAAATGCACAAAAAAAAGCAGAAGCCAAATCGGATTCCCACAGATGAATTAGAAAAAAGCATAATTTTCTCCAAGTAAGAAATCAAGAAATGAAGTGGGCTCTAAGAAAAGAGGAACTGAGTAAGTTTAGTCACAAATTAAGAAGTTAGGGCTCGAGGGCTGTCACTTGTCACATCCCGCTGACTATAAGCGAAGTGTTCATATACTATTGTAGGTTCCTATTCTATCCTTGAAGATCTTCTGGATCACTGGCAGGAAGTACACGATGTCCTCACTGACTGGAAATGCTTCCCTCAGAATAAAACCCCAAATGCTGCAATTAGAGCCATGTGTCCCTGTCGGCTCCTCAGTGATTTGGAAGGACCCTGTTCCTCACCATTCTCTGTATAGTTCTTCACATACAAGTATCAGCACATGCTGATTACATCAAAATAAAGAAAAGCGATCTGTTAACTTTTCCTCGTTGGGCCAATTCATGAACTCTGTGTGTTCTTCTCATTTCAGTTGCTTACCTCTTAGACAGTTTAGAGAAGAAGCATCATCCACATCAGCAATAAGCCAACAAAGGGCTCTTCTTCTGACATGTACAACTTACTAAAAGCAGTGTTCCTAGCTTCAAAGTCCAGCGGAGTCCTCAGTGTCCATCACCAAAGTCATGACAAGGATCTGAAATCTACCATTATCCCTCTAGGAAAGCCCAGGTACTTCAGATCCTGAAGGGACACCACTCTTTTAGCTTTTGGGAAGACAGCTGTAACACAAAGCGCTAAATCAACATAAGGGTCAAGGTTATACCTTGTTCTTTCTACCAACCCATCGCTGCCATACGTGATCCTAAGACAACGTTCCTTCAAGACCATTTCTCCAATAGCTTTTTCCTGCTCAAGAACTTCCACTGAAACTCATTAGCAATTCTACAACCTAGCCAGCAGTTTTCTATCCTCATGAACCACTTATCCTTCCTTTCCTTCCCTCCTCCTCATCACACATGTCACTCCCTGAAACAGCCAGTTCGAACCTATCTTCTCTACCACCTGTCTTGTCTCATGTTATTCTCTGGAACGTTTTCCCCTTCTTCTCAAATGCACACATGCTCTCTTCAAGACTCGAGCCATGTCCTACCTTCCCAAGTCTGCATTCATTTTCATACCTAAATGCTCACTCGTTTCCTCCCATCTTCATTTTGGAATGCTGTTTGCAGTGTAAGCCAACTGATTTTGAATGAAGACAAAAAAGATGATCCAATGAATCCATTTAACATTAATTTTTGCAGAAGACATGAGGTTTACACCTTGGTTTTCTTTTTTTCTTTTCCTTTTGCCTACAGATGTCCAACTCTTCCAAAACCATGTAGAAAACAACAGTTGCACTCCTGGGCATTTACACTAAAAAAATGAAAACATAGATTCACGCAAAAGCTGTACATGAGTGTTCAGAGCAGCTTTATTTGTAATAGTCAAAAACTAGAAACAACCCACATGCCCTTCAATGGGTGAATGGTTCAATAAAATGTGGTAGAGCCATACAAAGGACAAGCACAACACAGTGATCTAAACCAGGAAATAGACACGGATAAAGCATTAGTCATTCAACTACTTAGTAGAATTTCAGTTTGGACTGAAATTCCCTAGATGTGTGTAGAGTTCTATGATGTTTTCTCATGCATAAAAATCCTTGTAACCATGAGAACAATCAGGACACAGAACTGTTCTATTACCCCAGAGAAATTCCCTCAGGCAACCCCTTTAGAGCCACACCCCCTCCACCCCCAGTTGTGACCGTGGAAAAATGGATCTCTTCTCAATTTCTATAATGTTGCCATTTTGAGAATGCTGTGTACCTCGAATCAATCACACAGCCTTTGCAGATTGGCTTTTTTCACTCAGTACAATGCCTTAAGCTCCACCCAAATCATTGCCTATGTCAACAGTTTGTTCCTTTTTCTTATGACATTTTATAACTAGATATAATCTGTACGTTGATAGCTCTGTGGCCACATTACATAGTACACTGCCAGAAGAAGTCAAAAAAAGCAACACTGCCTGTTGAAACCATAAAAGTTTTTGTTTCTGGGTCTCCCAGACGTAGCCTATGAAGACTAAAGGTTTAAGGGCACTTTCTAACACTTGGTATTGTGAAATGTGCTCACAACACATTCATATACAGAATCACCCAACGGTGGCAATTGTTCAGCTGTTCCTTGAGAAACAGCAATTAACCAGAAACAAAGCTGTAGTGACCTTAGCTACAAGACTTCTAACTTTATGACTTCGTGGAAAATTTCAGATACAGTTCACAGTTAGATAGAGAATGGAGTCTCTTTTGGTTCTGAAACAAGGAGCTAGGTCCGGAGCAGAATATCTGCCCTACAAGCCAACGGCAGCTAGACAGACAGTTTGCAAAGAGAAAATAACATAAATGCATAGGAAAGTATGAGAAAGCCCCCAAAAGTGTGGGATGGTGCTGCCCTGGATCCTAATGACTTTCCAGTTGTCATTTAGCTCCTTGCAGGACCAACTATCTTGTTCCAGATACTGAGCTCCATAAGACAAATGTGTCTTTCCAACAAAGTCTGCTATTTGCTTAAAAAGTATACAACAGAACATTCTGAAGTCTCAAACTAAGAACCTTGTCATTTAATTATATGATTCCACCTAGTACATCCTCCCACTTTATGTATATGGCTTTTTTGATAAACATTTTCTTGTGTGTACATGTTTAATATTCACCCTAAATATCTACCAGCACGAACAATGTCTAACTTAATTTTCAGACCCTGCCGTACTCGTTCCCATGCTATGGGCCAGGGAGCCAGGGAAGGACAGGAGTTCTGGCAAAGAATCATCAAAGCCCACGTACCTACATGAAGACGAAATCAAGAATATGATTCACAATAGATGTTTCCAAGATGACAAAGATGCTGTGGCTGAGAATATTCTTAACAAATTTACTGAAGAAGATTAACAAAAAGTAGAATAGTTTCCTGTCATTAGTATTTATTGAATATTAAACATCTAATTCCCATTGGGGGAAAGCACACACCTTCTACCTCTCTAGGCTCTCTAGAGAGCTTTTCTTTTTCAAAGGGCTGTCCTTATGTCATCCAGAACAACAACAGTAAGGAGAACATGCTTGAGTTGGAGTGCAAAGATTTAACTCAACGTTGGGAGAGATGGAGCAGGAATCACTGGAAAAGTGCCTAAAATGAGGGCAAAACAGCAACCTTCAAATGTCAGGTCCTTAACTATCATTCAGGAGCCAAGGGGAAACAATCCAAGGGCATGGCCCTTTTTGCATCTTTATAATGGCAAGTGGGAACATCCTCCCAGGAACTGTGGGCAAAAGGGCCAGAGACATCCTAGGGCACAAACACATCATGTTACACCACCTAGCCACATGCTTTGCCAGGATTCTATAAGCTTTCTAATTAATCTTGCATCCTTACCAAAAATTCCATATTGTCTTCAAACATGCCCTACACATTTATTGACCTCTTGTGTGCTGGATGCTAGATAACTGCAGTCAAAAAGAATGATGTCTATTAGTTTAAAACCATGACAACTTGCTTCCAAAAAACACTACAGTAGCAAGAACAGACTCTGCTTCCAGCACAGTCCCCGACATTGAGCAGGCCCCCGACATCTGGGGCACAAATCAGACCACTTCTGCTCACGCGGAATAATAACCTCACCCGGCATGTCTGAAACCTACTCTCCAGACCTATACAGGTACCAACCCATTCTCAAAACCCATCAACACCAATGTCATGAGAGCCTCCTCCACACACACACAGAGGCAGCATTTATCCTTGTTAGGTTTGCTGCCTCAGGTATCGAGACAGAAGCGCCGGCACTTCAGCAGGAATCCAGGACTCATTCTTCATTGTACAGAAGGTCCACTTAAAAGCTTTGCTTCATTTCCAGGAAGCTTTATTTTTCAAGTCAAAATTCTATTCAAAGTACATTATACTTTATTAAAGACGACTTTAAGGAAAAATATATAGTTGTCAACATAAAAATCTTATTTTTTCTTTTTCAGATATCGGGGACATTCATATAATAATAATAATTGTAATTATTTCACAGTAGTTCTCAAACATAAAAAAAGCTGCCCTATTTAAGAATTTAATTTTAGGGACTTCCAACATTTTGAAAGCATTACTGCGACTTTTAAAATACACACTGCATCTTGCTAGACAACTTAGCACAAGCTTTCTGTATGATCATCTCCTGGGCACTTTCTCACTTGCTATCTGCTAGGTTCTACGCTTGACACATCCCTGCATCATCTCATTGGTTTAACAACTTTTGCAGCACTGAACACAACAGGAGGTCGTTACACTATAAAAATTCGTGTAGATTATTAATATAGATATTAGCGCTAAAATGACAGCAACGCTTAACACAGTTTACTGTTATTGAGGTTGTGTTGCTGTGTTAACTCAGAATCTGATCAGCACTGTCCCAAGGCACAGAGAACACCATCTGTGGCCCGTTCAGCAGAGAAAGCCATTAAGCGACCTTCCCTTCTACAGGGAGCAGATGAACATCACCTTATCTACTCAGAAGTTTAATGCCAATCACTACACGCCAGTTGGGACAGCATAAAAAGGCGCAGAACAAAATGATTCTATGAAACACTCTTGCTTCCCTCTGAAATTGCTTTACGATTGTAGATCAAATTCTTCCCCAAAGAATCCTGCTCTGCATGTCATAAAAAGTAAGGTGCCTATGTCCTGCTTTGAACTCTTAAAAATACATGCTGTCCTGCATTTTCTTTGATGCTTGCAAATTTCAGACTCAACAGACAGGCAATCCCAGTAAGAAAGGGAAGAAGAACAAGAACTCAGGAGGCTTTTCCACAGTCCCCAAACCCAGTGCACTCCCACAGCAAACCGGTAGGTCCATGTTGTTCCAGGAAAGGGAGATGGGGAGAGACAGGAGGTGTCCACACCAGGCGAGACAAAACCAGGTGAGTCCAGAGGAGGCAGGTAGAGAACCAGGCGGACTCCCAGGAGCCAAGGGTGGCCTCCCCCCTCCCTCCGGACCAGGACGAGGCCTGCTGTCCCTCCCCATCCCTCCGGTTGTCCCTCTCCAGCATCCCTGAGAGCGGGGAGTGGAGACACACGCGGTGTGCACAGCAGGCAGCCTCTCTGAGCCTGAGACAGCTGCCTGGACTGTCTTCCATCGCTGGGGAGCGGGGACGGAGGGGACGGAGGGACCGAGGAGCCCTGTGCAGCCCGCGAGCCCCGCGCCCCTGCCCTCGAGGACAGCGCCCCGCAGGCCTCAGCGGACAGGCGGGCCAGGGCCGCGCCGCCGCCCGGAAGGCTGTCCGGGACCCATGCCCGGGCTCAGGGCGCGTCTCCCCTCGGAGCGGCCCTCCCGCCCGCTGCGGCCTTGCCCGCCGTCCTCCGAGGGCCTCCTCGTCTCCGCGGAGCCCCGTCAAAGCGCTCCCGCCCGGGCTCCCCGCGGAAGAGACGCCCGGACGCCGGGGCCTCGCGGGCCAGGGCGGCACAGACCGTCCTCCGCCGGCGGAGCGCCCGACGCGGCGCGCGTTGGACCAGCCGCCCCCGCCCAGGAGGGACGAGGCCTGGCCGGGACAGCCCCGCGGGGCACTGGGCTCAGGGGGACCGCTTTGGAGGGGATGGCCGCGCCCTCTCTACCGCTTGCCTCAGGCGCATCGCTGTGCAACAGGCAGGAACTTCCCGCCACATTCGCCTACTACACGCTGAGGCGGAATTGCCCCGCCTGACCCGGAAGTCTGCGGCCTCCCCATTGGCTCAGGAAGAGCAGGAGTTGGGGGGCAAGCGGGTGGGCGAGTGAGTGAGGAGGCAGAGCCAGGGGAGGGCGGGGCGAGCTGGAGGGGAGGGGCGATTGGAAGGGCGGGGCGAGTGGGGAGCCTGGGGAGAGTGGAGGCGTTGGCAGCAGGGAGTTGGGGCGCCAGAGGAGCTGGGGCAGCCACGTGCCACTGCACTGCACGTGGGCAGGCAGGGCGAGCTGGGAGGCGTGGCAAACGGGATCAACCAGCAGGAGGTGGAGACTGTACTGGTCAACTACCAGCCAAGGAAAATCAGGAGCCATGCTCCTCCCACCCGCTGCCTAATGGGAAAGGAGTCTCTTTACATGAAAAGTAAGAGGCCAGTCTCCCTGCCTCCTGCCCTTTGGGAAATGTAGTCCACAGCCTCTAAGTCCTACCTTCTGATCTGATGCTTCAGCTCTCAGTGCCATAAAAGCCAAAGAAACATGGCGAAATTCACATTGAGGTTGAATGTTACTCCACAAAATTGAGTTTCAGCACCAAAGGTAACATTAATATTTTCTTCATTTTTTTTTTTTTTTTGAGGAAGATTAGCCCTGAGCTAACCTCTGCCACCAAACTTCCTCTTTTTGCTGAGGAAGAATGGCCCTGAGCTAACATCTGTGCCCAACTTCCTCTACTTTATGTGTGGGACGCCTGCCACAGAATGGCTTGACAAGCAGTGTGTAGGTCTGCACCCGAGATTGAAACTGGCAAACCCTGGACAGCAGAAGGAGAACATGTGAGCTTCACTGCCAGCCCCACTGGGCTGGCCCCAATGTTTTCTATATTATTCCTACAGAAACCAAAAAACACTTGTTTGGGGAGATTTTCCAGGTTTTGCTTGTAAATCAAGATGAGGCAGTAGGGATCACATCAAGATGGCAGCATAGGCAGACTCTGAACTCACCTCCTCCCACAAACAGAACTGGGTTACAACTGTTCTTGGAAAAATTACCCTGGAGAGAAAACTGGAAACTGGATGAAAAGAACCCCCACAATAAGGGACAGTCCTGACTGAGGCGGAAGAGGGAGAAATTCCTTCTGGAGAGAAAAAGCCACCTTCACAAACCACGGACCTTCACAGCCAGTAGGGCAGGAGCCACCCTAAGGTACACAGCCCTCCCTGGAGAAGTGGGGACCTGAGCAGGGGCCTGTTACTGCCATAAGCATGCTTCAGACTCAGCACAACTGAGATGAGTGCCCTACTATTTGGCTTGGCTGCCTATTAACTGCAATGGGGCAATACCCCCAGAAAAGCTATCAGATGAAAGCAGGAAAACACCGGGTCTTAAAGGGCCCAGGCACAAATTCAGCCATATCAGAGAGAAACCTAAAATCACCAAAAAGAAAGCTGCACAGTCCTTTGGTGAAAAGAGACTCACCTGGTAGGCTCTGGGTGTGTCTCTGTGAGAGGTGAGACGTCTCCAGAGACAGACATTGGTGGTGGCCATTGTTGTGACCTAGTACAGGCATGCTGACAGGTGCTGGCAGACAGCATTGAAGTTCTTCCCCTGCCCAACAGCCCGGGGGTTGGCCAAACCAACTAGAGCACAGAAATAATCCAGATCAGCCAGGGCAGGCAGCCTGCCCTAGGGAACTGCCCTACACAAGAGCAAGCCCTCAGGCTACTTGTCAGCCTGCATAGACTGGGTGCTTTGATCCTCTGCAGGTAGGAGAGTGTGTCCACCTCTATGGGGCAGGGACTGTGTGAGGAACAGGTGAACTGTGGGGGGTACTGTTGGAGAGGTGGGGACCTCTGCAGTGGGGTGACAGGTACATCCCAGGGAGTCAGGAAGTGTGCACGAAACAGGGCTTTGTGATGGGGGGCACAGAGGAGCTAACGCCAGAGACCTCGTGACCCAACCCTCTCTGATGACAGACAGGGAGACGGAGACCTCAGGCAGGAAGGAAAATCTCAGAAAGTGATGTGCTTCCTGACTCAGAGGGGCTCAACTTCTCTCTCCACATCAGCAGGGCTAGAGGGAGGGACTGAGTCCAGCTCAGACACAACCTCCTGCAGCTCAGGGCCTCAACAGCCCAGGGAACATGGACGGTGACTTACGCAGAGCCTGCATCACTCATCACTGTGTTGGGCCTGATGCCTCGGCTACCACAGGAGGCTGGAGTCACTGCTGAGAGGAGCTTTGCCAAATGCAGACAGCTCAGGGCTCAGGGCAGGACTCTCTCCTCCCCACCCTCAGGAGCCTGAACCCCCGGACCCACCTCCGGGCTCACTCACCTCCACACAATCCTCCATCGTAGCATCCAGCAGCTCAAGGGAACTGAAGAATGTCACCAGGGAGGGGACGACACCCTGTGCCGCCATCGGGATGGGCATGGTGATGAGCTCCCGCTCTCAGGTACCCCCATGAACCCTCCTCTGAAACCCCTCACCTGAGCCTCCTGCCCACCCCACACTCCCATACACAGCAGCCTAGGATCCTCGGGACACCCCAACACCCACAATCCCCTCCTGCCCTCCCCTCCAGGAGCACCAAACCCCACCAGTCACGTCCCAGGGCTGGCTGTCGGCCAACGCCAGGGGGTGTGGCCCCTGTCCCTCCCCACCCCAAATCTGTCCTGCTGCCAGCCCTTCCAGGCCTCCCCCTGCTCACTGCCAATGCAGGCACTTCAGGCTCTGTGGCTATAGGAGATGCCCTGGAGGAGGAAGGCCCCTCTCCTGAGGGAGGCCTCCAGCTGGGAGGGGGAGCCCCCTCTCCTCTGACTCCTACACCCCTCCCCCACAGTCACCCTCACCTGCTGCCGCTGCCTCTCCTGGGCTCCCTGGCGGGCCCTCTCTGCAGTCTCTAACACGGAGGTCACCTCCTGTCGGGGCCGAGGACAGGGTCAGTGCGCCCATACTCCCCTGCACATGTCCCCCAAGGCCCCTGAACTCAGACCCTGGCCATCAGGCTCCAGTCCCCTGCTGCCTCTGCTGCTTCCTCCTCCAGGGTGCTCTGATTCTAGACGAGTCCTGGCTCCAGGACTCACTCCTGTGTGACCTTGGGCCTGCCCAGCCCTCCCTGAGCCTCTTTGCTCATCTGAAAAGTGTGAGGAGAATGTCACCTGCTTCCAGGAGTCTCCTGAGGACTCAGAGTCATCTGCGTATCATCACTGCTCTCCCCTCACATCTCAAGGAGCCAGCACAGATCTCCTCACATTCCTGTCCTCCCTTGGATGGTAGCACCCCGCTGGGAGGCCTGCACCTCTGATCATTTCCCTCCACTTCCCAGAGGAGGAGACTGAGGCCCCCAGAGGGGCAGTGACTTGCTCAAGGACCCACTGAGGAGAGGCTGCTCCCCGTCCCAGTCAGAGGCCCTGTCCCTGCTTGCTTCACCGCAACCCTGGCTCCAAATCTGACCAAGGCCCCGACCTCTGGACTCCCAGGGTGTGTCCAGACCCCAGCTGAACAGACAGGGAGGGGGAGGGCAGGGTGTCTTGGGGGGCCTGGCCGAGTGGCTCTGGCATGCCCCACTCTCACAGGGCTCTCTGACCCCAGCCTGGGCCGAGCCTTGCCACGCGCCTCACCTCCTAGGATCCCCTCACGTGGTTCCCATCCCCTCACCCCTCTTGTCCTTCCAGATCTCCAGCCTCCAGTTTACCATCAGGAGCAGCTTCCTGCTCACGTGCTGCTCTCTCCTGCACCACTTCTTAAAGTTTCAAGAACTATTACTGAGGCATGGGGAAAAAAAGAAAGAAAAACTGTGGGGTGCTTGAGGGGCAAATCCCTTTTGTTTGAAAACCCAGCAGATCCAAACTGCCTGGGGCCTGGATGAGGGATTTCACTGGGGTGCTCTGAGCCCTAAGGTACCCTTGGGACTCAGGAGGGGGCCTCTCCTCTTGTGCCCTGGGGCCTCCATTCCCATATGTCCCAAACAGATCTCTTTGGAACAGTGTCAGTTTCAGCTGGATAGAGACTTCCGTTTCTGCAAAGGAAACACTTGAAACTCTCCACCTGGGCTCAAGGCAGGATCTGGTCTGCAAGAAAATGAATCCTTGTGGAAAAACTGATGGCCTAAGGGCCCTGAGAGACTCAGAGACCCAGCACGCAGCTCAGTCCCTGTTCCCCGCGTTCGCTGTCTTCCAGGTGGTCTCAGCTGACCTTGGGGGACATGCCGGCTGAATGCAGGCTGCCTGGTCCACCTCACGCTCATGATGCTTGGCTGGAGAGCAGCTTACCCACCTGGAAACTTGTCTCCAGGTCTCTGAGATGGTTAATGGCAGGGCTCTGCAGAGCGGAAAGGATGGTGTGGAGGGAAGAGAAGTTTCCTAAGCCTCGGCACTCCTGGGGAAGGGAAGAGATTGAGCTGTGAGGGGGAGCTGGAGCTCTGCTACCCCTGGCTTCTGTCCCCTCATGGACTTCTGTCCTGGGGCAGACAGATGCCCAGGGAACCCAGGGAGGGCACACCTGACACCCAACGAGTAACACTGCCAGGCACAAGGATTTGTAGTTTAACACAGTGAGCTTGTCCCCACTGGGACCTCAAGTCAAGGTCAGGGAGAGTCGAGGGACAGTACAGGGACTCAGACCAGAGACTTCAATCCTGAGAACTGAGAAACAAGAGGCAATCCCCACAACTCCAGAGAGGTCCTCCCTGGGCATTCCACAACTTACCTCAGCTTCCTGGATCCTCCACAACCGTGGCCCCTCCTGCGGTGTCATGCTTGTGTCCCTGAGGCAGGTGGCAATCACACGGTTGGCCACGGTGTTGGTATGTGTCATATTCTCTGGGATGAGGATGCCAGGTACTCGCAGTCCCTGTTGTCTCTCTGGGAACAGATGGGCCCAAGGCAGTGGGTGGGCACCAACTTCTTCAACAGCTCCTGTGGAAGATTTGGAGTATCACCTGGTCCTGTCACACCCCAGCTCAGTGTCCACAGTCTCACATAGTCCCAGTCAGGGTGGGAGCACAGCTGGAGCTCAGGAAGCAGAGGATGTGGTCTGAGGCTTGTGGGAGTCCCTGGGTTTTGTCTGTATCCACAGAAGCCTCCTGGGACAAGATGACACAGGACACGGTACTGTGGAGAAAGGAGGGGGCATTTTCCCCCAGCCCTGTCTCACGTCCTCCAAGCTCCAGGATGCAGCCCACACCTACCCACCTCTAGGGCCATCTTCCCCTCATTCTAGTCACCCTTGGGTCCCACTCCCCATTCCCATGCACATTCGCCCGAGGCACCGCCAACCACTGGCTTTGATTGTCTCCACTGTGGTCAAAACATGTCAGGTGCCTAATAAGTGCTGAAGATGACAAGGCCACCTGGGAAGATGGGTGATTGCCTCATGGACCTGGCAGCACTTCACTGAGCACCCATCCTCCACCAAAGGGCCAGACTCTGCCCAGCTTCCACTCTCTTCCACCTCATTCATCGGCACAGCCACAAAGTGCAGCACTTGCACTGAGTGTCTGTGTTTATTGTCTCCTGTTCTCTAGTGGGCAGGGAAGGCTTGGGGGGAAAGAAAGCTTCCCAGGTCACAGTGTTGGTAAGGGAGGGAGCAGGGATATGGACCCAGACCATTGGATTCTGGAGCAGGGAATGGCAGGTGTGGGGTGGCTCATGGCACCGGGAAGGCAGGGGCCACCTGCCCTATGAGCTCTGCTGCTCACTGCAGCCATCCTCATCAGCTGCTCTGCCACCAGCTGGGGAGAGAAGTCCAAGAGGTTCGGTTTCTCCTCTCGAAGCTGGTCCTCGGTGGTCATGGCCCAGGGGCAGGTGGGCTCTGGGGCTGGATCCTGCGGGCTCCTGACTGCTGCAGATGGAACTGGAAGTCTCAGTAGAGCCCAGCGTCCAGTGGTCTCCAGTGCAGGAGCTGACACTGGGGCTGACTTTAATGGTGGCCCTTCCTCCAGCCTTGCAGTGGCCGACACAGGGGATGCTGGCTCCAGCTCTACCACAGGTGATGGGACTGGAGGTGGAGCTGGCTCTAGCCCGGGGGCTGGAGCTGGCTCTGGCTCTGGCTCTGGAAGTGGCAGGAGCTTTGGAGGTGGCTCTGGAGCAGGGTAAAGAGAAATTTTCACCCACACACCTGACAGTTTCTGTAACTTTCCAAAGACAGGAAAGACTACACTGCCTTTAAGAGAACTCCAGCCCATAAACCCCAGCACAGGCAGTTTCCCCACACTGCAGTCCCCTCACCTTTCTGCTCAGTCTCAGTGTCCATGAGATGCTCCAGGTGGCCCGGCAGAAGGCAGGTTTGGCCCTCTGGGTCTGAGCCACCAGAGCTGACATGAACAGTGGCCAGCTTCACCGTCAAACAGGGAAACTGCAGGGGCTCACTGAAATCCTGTCCTTGGTCCAGCCAGCTTCCCAGCATCAAATAGATAGTACTGGGGGGAGGCAGATGGGCCACAGGGTGAGAGGCCTGGCCTTTGCTTCCACACTGCCCTCCCAAGGCACTCTCATTTGGACTGGGGCCCTTGTGCCTTACCATGCCTTCCAGGGGAAAGCCCCATCCCAGCCTTGAACCCTGCCTGGCTTTCCTGGCAGTGGCAGGCCTGCTCCTGCAGCAGGTTTAACACAGAGTCTGTGGCAACCTCTTGTTCCCACTGATACTCTTCTCCCAAAGGCCCAACGTCCACCTCAGCTCTCCATGCACGTGGGCTAATGGAACGAAGACTCAGGCAGATTTGTGAGCAGCTTGCTCATGCACCACCTGCTCTGGAGCTGACGGTGGTGGTCACAAGGGGTGGATGTGGAGACAGGGAGGCCAAAGGAGCTGGGACTCTGGTGGCGATGGGTCTCTAGGGGACAATTCAGCCTAGACTCCCTTCTGGTTCTCAGGGGGCCTGGGACCCATACAAAGCTCTCTTATACTCCTGTCCTCTTTGAGAAGAAGCTACCAGAACTTAACCCTCCCATGGGAATCGAAAGATAATTGAGATGCAGTGTTCTTCCAGGCCTGGCAAAGCCACGGCCTGCATATTCTCCCCCTACCCTCTCCTCTAGAGACAGGAAACCCTCCTTCTGGACCCAAAGACCACTCACTTTTGTAGGTGGTCCTGTGGTCCATCCCACTCACAAAGGGGGAAGATGCCTCCAGATGTCCAAGAGGGTATGAAGGCGTCACACAGGATGTATGGTGGATGGGACCTGTGAATGATGTCAAGAGTGACTGACTGTCTCTCTGACTAGAATTGAGGCCCAGACAGGGTGTCTGCTTCATTCACTGAGTTACGCTTAGTGTCTCCAGAAGTCTAGTGTGGAGTAGATGTTTAATACACGTTGTTGAGTGAACTCCAACTGGAACCATCCCAGATATCTGAGTGGGTCCTGGGGCCCCTTTGCTGCCTCAGAAATCCCTCATTGGCTATGTGAAGGGTGAGGACCAGGACCAGCTGGATGGAATCTCAAACTCCTTGACAGTGTGCTCTCCAGGTGCTTTATCAAACTCAGAAAGGCCACAAGTCAGTGATGAAAGAGGAAGAGTAAGTTTTATGAGAGACAGAGAAATAATCACCATGAACAACCACAGCCTGTCCCACAGCTCTCTCTGTAAAGCCAGGCACCAGGAACCGCTTGCCATGGCTGGTTTCATTCATCCCTGGGAGAACCCTATGATGTTCATCGTCTCCTACCCCACTTTTCACAAGACCAAACTGAGGCTCAGAGAGATGTGCTGACATTCCCAAAACTTACAGCTGGCCATGGGCAGAGTCACCACAGTGCTGAGGATGAGGCGGGCACTCGCTTAGTAAACAGCTGGTCCAGGACCTGGTGGAATGTGCTGAAGGCTGAGTAGTTGCACACGAAGGTGGTGATGTTGCAGATGATTCTACCCAGGAAGGCTGGGACCATGGACTCTGACAGCTTCTCTATCACTCCTACCTGGAGAGCATGCATCCTGCAGGCCTCACTTGGATAAAAAATGGACTCATCTTCAGGCTGGCTGGGACCAGGAGGGACATAGTGTCAGTGGCACCATCTCAGGGTCCTGGATTAGGAGACCCCTCTGTGCCCCGTCACCTCAGACCAACCCTGGTCATTCTTGGTGGCCTGGTGCATCTACCCTCTGTCCAGGGACATGGAGTAACTGAAGCCATCTGCCATCTCCTTGGCCATCTCCTATCTCTTTGGCCAACTCCTGTGTGCAGCTCTGCAAAGACACTGCCTGAGGGACAGGACAGACGGTCTCAGGGGCCTGCCTCGACTTGGTTATGGGGAAACTCCCACCACAGAGCAGGTACAGAACGCCTCCTGTCACAAATCCATTGTGAAAGGAATCTTCATTCCCTATTTCACGTGTTGTTTCCCCAAGAACACCAGGAGCCATCCCCTCTTCCTGTAATGCGGCACTAGCCCCTACTCCCACAGCCAGAAAATTAGCGCCCAGCTTCAAACACCACCAGATCCTGAAGTCAGTTCCTGCCGAGGCCTCCCATCCATTCTGTAATTCCATGGTAACTCCTGAGGTCTCCTTTCCCCTCAGACCCAGCTCCCAGCCTACCCTTGGCTTCTTAGAGGAACAGTGGGATTTCCCAGAAGCATTCCCAGCCTGGGCAAGAAATGTTTTGAAATGTTCTCTTAATTTTCAAGGACAGGGGATATTGGTAGAAGTCATTTGGATGTGTATGTGCAACAGTTTTGATGTAAATAGTATGTTTTTCAGACAGAGATCGAAGAGTAGGGCTACTGGGTGTAACAAGGAAATGGATACACTGATCCAATGTTTTCATGGTGTGAAGTTTTAGAGAGGAAATATCATGGTTAAGAGCAGAGAATATCCAGCATCTTATGTTGAAATTCCAGCTCAATCACTTTGTAGATATTGGTAGTGGGCAAGATACTTACCTCGTCGGGGCCTCAGTTTCTTTATCTGTTGTTGGCAAAAATGATAAGTGTACCTAATTTGTAAGGACATGGAGAGAATTAAAGGAGTTGATGTTTGAAAAATGCTTGGAACACGTAGCACATTACAAGCTCTGTACCTATATATTATAAATGAAAATTAATTCTTCTGACACTGTAAGCACCAGTGGGGAGAATATTGCCTGGGTGGACGTAGAATGCAGTCCATGATATAGGATGAATCACTGAATGAACAGCACTGTTGAAGGCATTACCAATGACACATCCGCCTAGAGATAGGGACATTCCCAAGCATAGTCACACCCAAGCATCCCTCCTCTGTCCTGCATTGTCTTCTTTGATTCTATCCAGGAATCAGGGAGGCTTCTTGAACCCTGGTACCCACACCCGCTAAATGTTCTCTTCTCTCTCTCAGCAGACCCAAGTGCTTGTCCTAATGGCTGCAGCTCACAGGGTCTGCAGTCTGATCCTGATTTTAGATTTACAGTGGTGCCAAAATATCCTGGGTTTTTTTTCCTTCTCACCAAAGACCCCCAGTACATAGGTGTATACTCTAGTTGTGAGCACCTCTGGTTGTGCTGTGTGGGTTGCCACCTCAGCATGGCCTGATGAGCAGTGCCATGTCCATGCCTGGGATCTGAAGCAGTGAAACCCTGGGCTGCTGAAGTGTAGCACATGAACTTAACCACTCTGCCACGGGGCCAGCCCCCAAAATATCCTGTTTTGTCATAAAATCATAATACCAGCAGGAGCTAAGGCATGGGAAATAATCAGATCTTCTGGGGTTGAAGTTTTACAAGGCAGCTATGATGAACAGTAAGAATATTTGGATGGTTCCAAGAGAATTACTGAGGTCATAGACCAAGGATTCCAGGAATGGTAGGATATAAGAAGAGAAATTAAACTGAGGGCATGGTGATGTGGCATCACTTCCGATCTTGAGGAACGGGTGTTTATTGTCTGAGAGTGTGAGTAAAATCTAGTCACCAGAGATTTGTGGCGGGTTAATATGTTTCTGAATTTCTCATTATTGAATATGATCCTTTGGGTTGATGGAAACATCTGGGACAGGGGAGTCAGCCCCTCAGAGTTGGGCGGATGATAATGTCACTACTGATTCAAGCTCTAAAGGAGCCACCAACATCAAGTCGCCAGTGAGAGACACTATCTGCTAAACATATCCCTAGCAAAGCACATATATTTATAATATAGCAAGAGCTCTTACAACCCAACAGAAAGAAGACAAACAACACTACCCTGCTTACCAGGAGACCGCAGAGCAGGCATGTGATGAGCACCAGGAGTCCCGCCAAGTAAATGAGGATGATGGCCCAGAAGGGGAAGTCTAGGGTGATAAGCGCTGGGCTGAGCCAGCTCCTGTCATTCCTCCAAGGCTCCTGCTGTCCCCGCACTGTGTCACAGTCCTTGACACGAGTTGGCCAGCTTTCATCATCATTCAAGACCCAGTGTGCATGGTTCTCTTTGACGCACAGCATCAAGATATTCCCTTCCCACCCAGGACTAGGGCTTTCTTGAAGCTTACCAGAGTTCTCAGTCAAGGCATTGTTTCTGTTGGGAGAGTACCCTGAAAGTCAATAAAATGGAATACATGTGAGTGTGTTTTACTTTTTTTTAATCAATATTATGATAGATTACAACCTTGTGAGATTTCAGTTGTACATTATTGTTAGTCATGTTGTGGTTACACCACTTCCCCCTTTGTGCCCACCCCCCAGCCCCCACCCCCTTTTCCCTGGTAACCACAGATCAGTTCTCCTTGTCAATATGTTAACTTCCACCTATGGGTGGAGTCATATAGAGTTCTTCTTTCTCTGTCTGGCTTATTTCGCTTAACATAATACCCTCGAGGTCCATCCATGTTGCTGCGAATGGGCCAATTTTGTCCTTTTTTATGGCTGAGTAGTATTCCATTGCGTATATATACCATATCTTCTTTATCCAATCATCAGTTTCTGGGCATTTAGGTTGGTTCCACGTCTTGGCTATTGTAAATAATGCTGCGATGAACATAGGGGTGCAAGGGACTCTTGGAATTTCTGATTTCAGGTTCTTAGGATAGATACCCAGTAATGGGATGGCTGGGTCATAGGGTATTTCTATTTTTAACTTTTTGAGAAATCTCCATACTGTTTTCCATAGCGGCTGTACCAGTTTGCATTCCCACCAACAGTGTATGAGGGTTCCTTTTTCTCCACAACCTCTCCAACATTTGTTGCTCTTGGTTTTTGCCAAACTAACGGGTGTAAGGTGATATCTTAGTGTAGTTTTGATTTGCATTTCCCTGATGATTAGCGATGATGAACATCTTTTCATGTGTCTATTGGCCATACTTATATCTTTTTTTGAGAAATGTCTGTTCATGTCCTCTGCCCATCTTTTGATCGGGTTGTTTGTTTTTTTGTTGTTAAGCTGTGTGAGTTCTTTGTATATTATGGAGATTAACCCTCTGTCGGATAAGTGGCTTGTAAATATTTTTTCCCAATTAGTGGGCTGTTTTTTTTGTTTCAATCCTGTTTTCCCTTGCCTTGAAGAAGCTCTTTAGTCTGATGAAGTCCCATTTGTTTATTCTTTCTATTGTTTCCCTCAACTGAGGAGTTATAGTGTCCGAAAAGATTCTTTTGAAACTGATGTCAAAGAGTGTACTGCCTATATTCTCTTCTAGAAGACTTATTGTTTCAGGCCTAATCTTTAGGTCTTTGATTCATTTTGAGTTTATTTTGGTGTCTGGTGAAAAAGAATGGTCAATTTTCAATCTTTTGCATGTGGCTGTCCAGTTTTCCCAGCACCATTTGTTGAAGAGACTTTCTTTTCTCCAATGTAGGCCCTCTGCTCCTTTGTCGAAGATTAGCTGTCCATAGATGTGTGGTTTTATCTCTGGGCTTTCAATTCTGTTCCATTGATCTGTGGACCTGTTTTTGTACCAGTACCATGCTGTTTTGATCACTGTAGCTTTGTAGTATGTTTTGAAATCTGGGATTGTGATTCCTCTGGCTTTGTTTTTCTTACTCAGGATTGCTTTAGCAATTTGTGGTCTTTTGTTGCCCCATATGAATTTTAGGATTCTTTGTTCAATTTCTGTGAAGAATGTCCTTGGGATTCTGATTGGGATAACATTGAATCGGTAGGTTGCTTTAGGTAGTATGGACATTTTAACTATGTTTATTCTTCCAATCCATGTGCATGGAATGTCTTTCCATCTCTTTATGTCATCGTCAATTTCTTTCAAGAAAGTCTTGTAGTTTTCATTGTATAAATCCTTCACTTCCTTGGTTAAATTTATCCCAAGGTATTTTATTCTTTCTGTTGCGATTGTGAATGGGATTGAGTTCTTGAGTTCTTTTTCTGTTAGTTCATTGTTAGTGTATAGAAATGCTACTGATTTATGTATGTTGATTTTATACCCTGCTACTTTGCTGTAGTTGATTATTTCTAATAGTTTTTCTATGGATTCTTTGGGGTTTTCTATATATAAGATCACGTCGTCTGCAAACAGCGATAGTTTTACTTCTTCATTACCTATTTGGATTCCTTTTATTTCTTTTTCCTGCCGAATTGCTCTGGCCAACACCTCCAGTACCATGTTGAATAGGAGTGGTGAATGTGGGCACCCTTGTCTTGTTCCTGTCCTCAGAGGGATGGCTTTCAGTTTTGTCCATTGAGTATGATGTTGGCTGTGCGTTTGTCATATATGGTCTTTATTATGTTGAGGTACTTTCCTTCTATACCCATTTTATTGAGGGTTTTTATCATAAATGGATGTTGGATCTTGTCAAATGCTTTCTCTGCATCTATTGAGATGATCATGTGGTTTTTGTTTCTCATTTTGTTAATGTAGTGTATCACGTTGATTGATTTGCGGATGTTGAACCATCCCTGTGTCCCTGGTATAAAACCCACTTGATCATGGTGTATAATCTTTTTGATGTATTGCTGTATTCGGTTTGCCAGAATTTTGTTGAGGATTTCACCACGGAGCTGGCCGCTGGAGCTCCACCCCGCTCCAGTCCTCTCCGAGGAGATCTCCGGCAGTCCTGAGCCCCGTTGGGCAGGCAGCGGCAGCCGGCAGGCCGCGGCGCTGCTTGGGATTCTCTCCGGGACCTTCCCAGCATTGTGAATGCTGGGCGGGGCCCCTCCACTAATGGCAGACAGAGAGTTTTGTCTGCTGCCCGGGCGGAAATCTGGAGTTTCCCCCCTGGGCCACAGAGCCAGCCTCTGGAGGTCTCCACAGCCCCAGTCCTCTCCGAGATCTCCGGCAATCGTGTTTTACTTTTTTAAATAAAAGTTTTCAAAAACACAGGAAAGTAGAACAGTATTGGAAACATCGATTGACTAGATTTAACAATGTAAACTTCATCCAATTAAAACAGTATTCCATCCAATGTGTAAATTATTCACACTTGCCACCTTTGCTTTCTCCCACATTTTCCTTGAAAAATGTTTTTTATTTAATTATTTTATTGAGGTCATATTGGCTTGTAACATTGTGTAATTTCAGGTGTACATTGTTATATATCAGTTTCTGTATAGACACCATCGCACTCACCACTAATAGTCTAGTTTTTTTCCGTCACCATAAATATGTACTCCTTTACCCCTTTTTCCCTCTTCCAAGCCCTTCCCCTCTGGTAACCACCAATCTGTTCTCATTTTCCATGTATTTATGTTCCACATATTGGTGAAACCATAAGGTGTATGTCTTTCTCTGGCTTATTTCACTTAGCATAATACCCTCAAGCTCCATCCATGTTGTCACAAAAGCACAATTTTGTCTCCTTTTATGGCTGAGTAGTACAGCATAGTGTGTGCATCTATCTGTCTATCTATCTATCTATCTATCTATCTATCTATCTATCTACAACATCGTCTTTATCCATTCATCTGTTGATGGGCATTTGGGTTGCTTCCACATGTTGGCTATTGTGAATAATTAATAAATCTCTGAATTGTTAATTTCATGTTCCTTAGATAAATATTCAGTAGTGGGATAGCTGTGTTATGTGGTATTTCTATTTTTAGTTTTTTGGGAAATCTCCATACTGTTTTCCATAGTGGCTGCACCAGTTTCCATTCCAAGCAGCAGTGTCTGAGGGTACTCTTTTCTCCCCATCCTCTCCAACATTTCTGTCTTGTTAATTGTGGCCATTCTGACAGGATAAGATGATATCTCATTGTAGTTTTGATTTGCATTTTCCTAATAATTCATGACACTGAACATCTTTTCATGTGCCTATTGGCCATCTGTATATCTTTTTTGGAAAACTGTGTGTTCATATCCTCTGCCCACCTTTGTTTTTATCATTTTCTTTTATTGTGGTCACATTGGTTTATAACATTATGTAAATTTCAGGTGCACAACTTCAGATATTTTCATTTCTGTGTAGATTACATCCTGCTCAGCACCCAAAGACTAATTACAATCCATTGCCACACACATGTCCCTAATCACTCCTTTCCTCCTCCTGCCTCCCCCCTTTGCCTCTGGTAACTACCAATCCAATCTCTGCCTCTATGTGTTCGTTTGTCGTTGGTTTTACATTCTACTTATGAGTAAAATCATACTGTATTTCACTTTCTCCCTCTGAAATATTTCACTGAGTGTAATACCCTTCAGTTCCATCCATGTTGTCACAAATGGCTGGATTTCATCATTTCTTGTGGCTGACTAGTATTCCATTGTATATATATATACTATATCTTCTTTATCCATTCATCTCTTGATGTGCACCTCAGTTGCTTCCAAGTCTTGGCTATTGTGAATAGCACTGTGATGAACATGGAGATGCATGTACCATTCTGCACTTGTCTTTACATGTTTTTTGGATAAATACCCAGCAATGGAATAGCTGAATCATATGGTAGATCTATTCATAATTTTTGGAGGAATCTCCATATTGTTTTCCATAGTGGCTGCACCAGTTTGCACTCCCACCAGCAGTGTATGATGGTTTCCTTCTCTCCACATCTTCTCCAACACTTATTGTTTCCTGTCTTCTTAACTATAGCCATTGTGATGGGAGTGAGGAGACATCTCTTTGTAGTTTTGATTTACATTTCCCTGATAGTTGATGATGTTGAACACCTTTTCAAGTGCAGGTTGGACATATTTATATTTTCTTTGGAGAATTGTCTGTTCAGATCTTTTGCCCATTTTTTTAAATTAGGTTGTTAGTTTTTTGGTGTTGAGATATATGAGTTCTGTGTATATTTTGGATATTAACCCCTTATCAGATATATGATTTGCAAATATCTTCTTCCAATTATTAGAATGTCTTTTCGTCTTGTTGATGGTTTCCTTTGCTGTGCAGAAGCTTTTTAGTTTGATGTACTCCCATTTGCTTATTTTTTCTATTGTTTCCCTTGCCCTGTCAGACATGGTACTTCAAAATATGCCGCTAAGACTGATGTCAAAGAGTGTACTGCCTATGTTTTCTTTAGAAGTTTAATGGTTCTGGGACTTACATTCAAGTCTTTAATCAACTTTGAGTTAATTTTTGTATATGGTGTAAGATAATGACCTACTTTCATTCATTTGCATGTGGCTGTCCAGTTTTCCAAACACCATTTATTGAAGAGACTTTCATTTCTCCATTGTATGTTCTTGGCACCCTTGTTGAAAATTAGCTGTCCAGAGATGTGGGGGTTTATTTCTGGGCTCTCGATCCTGTTCCATTGAACTGTATATCTGTATTTGTGCCAGTACCACGCCATTTAGCTTACTATAGCTTTGTAGTATATTTTGACATCATGGAGTATGATACCTCCAGTTTTGTTCTCTTTTCTCAGGATTCCTGTGGCTATTCGGGGCCTTTTGTTGTTCCATATAATCATTAGGCTTCCCCATTCTGTTTATTTGAAAAATGTTGTTGGAACTTTGATAGAGATTTCAGTGAATCTGTTGATTGCTTGAGGAAGTATGGACATTTTAACTATGTTAATTCTTCCAATTCAAGAGCATGGAATATCTTTACATTTCTTGTGTCATCTTCAATTTCTTTCAACAATGTTTTATACTTTTCATCATACAGATATTTCACCTCTTTTGTTAAGTTTAATCCTAGATATTATATTCTTTTTGTTGCAACTGTAAATGGGATTGCATTCTTAATTTGTCTTTTTGCTACTTCGTTGTTAGTGTATACAAACTCACCTAATTTTTGGATGTTGATTTTGCATCCTGCAACTTGGTCATATTCATTTATTATTTCTAAAAGTTTTTGGGTGGATTCCTTAGGGTTTTCTACATATAAAATCATGTCATCTGCAAATACTGATAGTTTCACTTCTTCCTTTCCAATTTGCATCCCTTTTACTCTTTTTTCTTGCTTGATTACTCAGGTTAAGACTACCAATACTATGGTAATAAGAGTGGTGAATGTGGGTATTCTTGTCTGCTTCCTGTTCTTAGAGGGGCAGCATTCAGTTTTTCTCCATTGAGAATGATATTAGCTGTGAGTTTGTTATATATGGCCTTTATTATGTTGAGGTACTTTCCTTTTCTACCCATTTGGTTCAGAGTTTTTATCAGAAATGGATGCTATGTCCTGCCAAATGCTCTCTCTGCATCTATTGGGAGGATCATGTGCTTTTTATTCTTCACTTTGTTAATGTGGTGTATGATGTTGATTGATTTGCAGATGTTGAACTATCCCTGCATCCCTGGAATGAATCCCACTTGGCCATGGTGTATGATGTTTTTAATGTATTGTTGTATTTGATTTTCTAGTATTTTGTTGCAGAGTTTTGCATCGATGTTCGTCAGTGATACTGGTCCATAATTTTCCTTTTCTGTGATGTCCTTCTCTGGTTTTGGTATCAGGTTATGTTGGTTTTGTAGAATGAGTTAGGTAGCTTCCCCATCTCTTCAATGTTTTGGAAGAGTTCGAGAAGGAGAGGTAATAAGTCTTTGAATGTTTGGTAGAATTCACCAGGGAAGCCGTCTGGTCTTGAGCTTTTATTTTTTGGAAGTTTTTCATTACTGTTTCATTCTATATCCTGGTGACTTCTCTATTAAAATTCTCTAGTTCTTCTTGATTCAGTTTGAAGGTGGTATGTTTCTAAGGATTTATCCAGTTCTTCTATATTATCCAATTTGTCAGCATATAGCTTTTCATGGTATTCTCTTGTAATATTTTGCATTTGTGAGGTGTCCATTGTAATTTCTCCTCTTTCATTTCTGATTTTATTTGAGCCTTCTCTCTTGTTTTCTTCGTGAGTCTAACTAAAGGTTTGCCAATTTTGTTTATCCTTTCAAAGAACCAGCTCTTGGTTCCATTGATTTTTTTCTATTGTTTTTTAGTCTCTATTTCATTTACTTCTGCTCTGATTTTTACTTCCCTCCTTCTACTGATATTGGGCTTTATTTGTTTTTCTTGTTTGTTGACATAGACCTGGATGGCTATAAACTTCCTTCTTAGAATTGTTTTGCTGTTTCGCATTGATTTTGGCATGTCATATTTTCATTTTTATTTGTTTCCAGGCAATTTTTGATTTCTCCTTTGATTTCTTCATTGACCCGATTGTTGTACAGTTGCATTTTGTTTAATCTCCACATATTTGTGGCTTTTCTGATTTTCTTCCTGTAGTTGATTTTTAGTTTCATAACTTTGTGGTCAGAGAAGATGGCTGGTATTATTTCAATCTTATTAAATTTATTCAGACTTCTTCTGTGGCCTAATATGTGAGCAATCCTGGAGAATGTTCCATGTGCATCTGAAAAGAATGCGTATTCTGTGGTTTTTGGATGCAACGTTCTCTATATCTACGAAGTCCCTCTGATCTAAAGTGTTGTTGAAGGCCAATATTTCCTTTTTGATTTTCCATTTGCATGATCTATCCATTGGCGTAACTGGAGTGTTAAAGTCCCTTACTATTATTGTGTTACTATTTCTCCTCTTATATCTGTTAATAATTGCTTTATATATTTAGGTGCAGAGATATTTACAAGTGTTATATCCTCTTGTTGGATTGTTCCCTTTAACATTATGTAGTGCCCTTCTTTGTCTCTGGGTACAGTTCTTGTTTTAAAGTGTATTTTGCCTGATATAAGTATTGCCACCCTAGCTTTCTTTTCTTTGCTATTTGCATGGAGTATCTTTTCCCATCCCTTAACTTTCAGGTTGTGAGTGTCTTTAAGTCTGAAGTATGTCTCTTGTATACAACATATGTATGGGTCTTGTTTGTTTTTATCCAATCTTCCACCCTATGCCTTTTGATTGGAGCATTTACTCCATTGACATTTAAAGTAGCTATTGGTAAATATGTATTTACTCCTATTTTGTTATTTTTTTCTGGGTGTTTTAGTAGTTCTTCTCTGTTCCTTTCTTCTTGCTCTATTCTCTTGTGTTTGGGGGCTTTCTTTAGTATCATGTTTGGCCTCCTTTCTCTGAATTATTTCTGTCTTTATTACAGGTTTCTGGTTTGTGAATACCATGAGGTTCTTATGTAATAATCTACATATACAGCAATCTACATTGAGTTGATGATCTCTCTAGTTTGACTTCTTGCTAAAAACTCTACTCTTTTACACCCCTTCTCCCACATTTTGTGCTTTTGATATCAAATCTAACCTCTAATTTTGTGCGTGAGTATCCATTACCTTATTATCATTGAAATAGGTAAATTTAGTTCTTTTGTATTTTGACCTCCATATTATCTTCATAGGTGGTTGATCTGCTACATTTACTGTATTTTTGCCTTTACCAGTGATTTTATTGCCTCTTTATTTTATTAGAATTTCCTTATCACTACTTTTTATCTTCTCTTTCCCACTTAGATAAGTCCCTTTAGCATTTCCTGTAAAACTGGTTTCTTGGGGATAAACGCCTTTAATTTTTGCTTGTCTAGGAAACTCTTTCTCTCTCCTTCCATTCTGAGTGAAAACCTTGCTGTGTAGAGTGTTTTTGGCTGTAGGATTTTTCCTTTCTGCACTTGAAATATATCCTGCCACTCACTTCTAACCTGCAAGGTTTCCGCTGAGAAGTCAGCTGACAGCCTTATGGGCTTTCCTTTGTATGTCACTTGTTGCCTTTCTCTTGTGGCTTTTAGGATTCTCTCTTTATCTTTAATTTTTGACATTTTAATTACAATGTGTCTTGGTGTGGGCCTCTTTGGGTTTATCTTGTTTGGTGCTCTCTGTGCTTGCTGTACTTGGATGTCTGTTTCCTTCCTTAGGTTAGGAAAGTTTTCAGCTATCATTTCTCTGAATAGATTCTCTCACCTCTTTGTCTTTCTCTTCTCCTTCTGGGACACCTATAATATGAATGATAGTGGGCTTAATGATGTCCCAGAATTAACTTAGATTGTTGGTTCTTTTTAGTTCCTTTTTCTTTTATCTGTTCAGCTTGGGTGATTTCCTCTACTCTTTTGTCCAGCTTGCTGACCCATTCTTCTGTATCATCTACTCTGCTACTGAGTCCCTCTAGTGGATTTTTCATTTCTACTACTGTATTCTTCATTTCTGATTTTTTTTTATATTTTCCAATTCTTGGTTGACGTTCTCACTGTGTTCATCCAATCTTACTCCAAGATCAGTGAGCATCTTTATGACTTTTTCTTTGAACTCTTTGTCAGGCAGATTGCTTATTTCCACTTCATTTACTTCTTTTTCTGGTTTTTTTCCTGTTCCCTTGCTTGGAATGTATTCCTTTACCTCCTCATTTTGCCTCTTTCTCTGTGCTTATATCTATGTATTAGGTGGGTCAGCTACGTCTCCTGATCATGGAGAATTGGCCTTATGTAGGAGATGCCTTTTGAGGTCCAGCAGTGTGCTTCCCTCTCATCACTAGTTCCAAATGTTCAAGGAGTGACCCCTGTGTGGGCCACATGTGTCCTTCCCTTGTTGCAAGGTTGCTTTTGCTGCAGGTGCCCAAGGAGTCCAGGTTGTCCCCCTGGCTGGCTGGTTGTAATTCTCAGCTCTGTGTGCTGCTGTTCTGGACCCTTCAGTCACTTTGTTGCATTTGGGGACAGGCAGCACCACTGGCTGTAATGTCTAAGAGCACATTCCTGTTGCAGTTTTTCTGTTAAGTGAGTAGGACTCCAGTGTGACTGGTTGCTAGGCTCAAGGGGTTACAATTGCTGTAGGATTCCAGCCTGCAAGGCTGTTGTCAGCTTTCTCAGGTTTGCAGCTGAGGGGGGCTAGCCGCAGGAACCAGAGCACCCAATCGTTTCAGGCTTGGGAAGGAGGGGCTGATCCCATATGTGGCTGTTTGTAAAGCACAGGTCTTCTGTTGCTGATAAGCCCCATGGCCCACAGGTCCACACACACTGTCAATACACTCCTGGCACATGAACACATCCCTGCTCCCTGGAGCGGACCCAGTCGCCACACTGCAGAGGCTCCACACATGCTTTGCCTAATGCCCAACCCACTCCAATGATCCTCACACGTCCTGCCCTGAAGAGGCAGAGCTACTTGCCTGCCTGCAGCAGATCTTGGCACACAGCCTATGCAAGTCAAAAGTTGCCTGAGGGCTTGCTGTTGGGTGGGGCCAGTCCCTAGGGTGGGCCACCTGCCCTGCCTTAGCTGGATTAAATACTTGCTGTAATGGGTGGGGCAGATTCCCAGGCTAACAGGCCAGGGGAAGAACTCCAATGGCATTAGCCAGCATCTGTGTCTGCACTCCTGTACTGGATCATGATAACGGCTGCCACCAATTTCTCAGTCCTTGGAGAGCTCTCACATCTCACAGAGATGCACCCAGAGCTTATCAAGTGAGTCTTTCTTCATCAAAGGACTTTGCACCTTTCTTTCTGGTGATTTTAGGTTGCTTTCTGAAACCTGTGAATTTGTGTGTGGGCCCTTTAAGAGGGCTTTTTCAGCTTATGTCCAATAGCTTTCCTAGGGGAATTCCCATTCTATTTACTAGCCAGCAAAGCCAGATATTCTGAGACTCATCTCAGTTGTACTGAGTCTGAAGGGTGCTTATAGCAGTAATGCTTCCCAGTTCAGATCCCCCACTCCTCCAGGGAAGGCTGTGTACCTTAGGGTTTTTCCAACCCAGATGTGAAGCTCCATGGTTCATGAAGGTGACGTTTTTATATACAGAAGGAATTTCTCCCTCTTCTACCTCAGTCGGGACTGTCTCTTGTTTTGGGGGTCCTTTTTATCCAGTTCCCACTTCTCTCTCCGGTGTAATTGTTCAAAAAATGGTTATTGGTTGGTTGTTTTCTTGCGAGGAGGTGAGTTCAGAGTCTGCCTATGCTTCTATCTTGACACCAACCCCTCACTAAAATAAAGGCAAGTAGACATCCTGATGTTTCACCCTATTTCAGTTTGCATGTCTGAAAAATTTGGACACTTTGCTACATAATCCAAGGCCGTTATCACACTACAGGAGTGTAACAAATTAAATCAAATTTATATTTCTGGGCACAGAGGACTGAAATTGGGCCAAGCCATCTTATGATGGGCGGGGGGGAGCATGGGTCACTAGTTGGTAAGCCCATTGGACCTCTGTAAATTTGTAAGTTCCCATTCAAATGATTTCTACTCTGCATAGAAACACATTTATTGCCTTCTCCTTTACCACGTTGGTTTATATTCATATGCCAGGATTCACCTACAATGGAATTTCCTTCAGGAAGCCTTCTCTATTACAGCTCCCAAGTATGGACTGGTTCACATCATATCATTTATAATTTCAATCACCTATTCTTGTTATTGCCAGCTACACCATCAACTTCGCAGGTTAGGGACACAGAGCACTCATTGGGCACTGGGGAGGGTTGCAAATCTCCCTACATGTGCAACCTCTCTCCAGGCAACTTCTTAGTGATATATTGTCCAATATGGAGTATCAAGTGCCTTTTTAAAGAAAAATTAATTTTAATTAAATAAAATTAAAAATCAGGTACCTTAGTAACATTAAAATCAGTATTGATAAAAACCAGTCACAACACCACCCTTCAATTAGTTGGTAGCCACATGTGGCTTTGTACTGGATAGCACAGATATAGAACATTTCCATCATTACAGAAAGTTCTAGTGTATCCTTCTGATCTAGAGCAGGACTTGGCAAAATACAGCCCACGAGTCATCAGGCCCATACCTATTTTCATACAGCCCATGGATCAGAAAACAGGCCCATCCTGTCACATCTGCCAAGGCTGGTTCACACACAGCTGAAGGTACTCCATGGTCATCTGACCAAGTGTTTTCAATGCAGAGATAATGAAGCAAGTGTCCAGACGGGGAAGGTGACTAGCCTGAGACCACAGAGCCATCTGAGAGAAGGCAAGTGCCTGCAATCTTCCACTGGGAGCCCTTTTCTCTCCCTCAGTGGTGGGAAAAGCCTGGGGGACTATGCCATCTCCTGCTGATCTGAGAAAGTTGAATGCTGTCCCATCCACAGGCATCCAGATTCCCAGGAAGGACCCCAGGTGTGGAAGTTGGAAACGACACTCAAATCCAATGTGCAGGGAGCCTTACCATCCATGAGGACACTGTTCTTGTCCAGGGCAAAGCTCTGCAGCTGGGTGCCATCCTGCGTCAGATACAAGAATTCCTCACAGATCACAACTCTATCCATTCTGTGTCCCAGTGGTGATAAGTTACACAGGGAGGCCACCCTACTGTGGTTACTGCAGGGGACAGACCTGGAAGGGCACAAGGGGTGAACAAGATTGTCTGGAGTTCTACCCTGATTCTAGATGCCCTGCTTCTAGGGCCTATTTAAGAGAACTTTCAGCAAGGATGTCAACATTTGTGTCTTCCCTATCCAATAGAATCATTATTAGCCCCAGGTGGTTTCTGAGCACTTAAAATGTGGCTAATGTGTGTGAGCGAGGAACTAAATTTCTCATGTCATGTAAGTTAATGTAATTAATTTATAAATAAATAGCCACAGGGAGAACGTTTCTGAAATGTCGGAGTAAGGACTTCTGAAAATCCATGCAAACAATGAGAACACTGGTGAAAATGGTAAAAATCAAGTTTTACAGAAGTCTAGAAGTTAACTAAATGCTTGCAACAATCTGAGGAGTGTATAGTTAAGAAAGACAGTGGAATCTGGGTAAAGGGAATAATCTCAGTGGCATTAAAATTTGTGCTGTTCCCATCCTACTCTGATCATAGCCTTAGTAACTTGGAAAACCATCAGTCGCAGAACCATGGTAGATGTAAAAACCAGCAGCCTAACAGGCATAATGGGTTTGGAGTTCACAAAGACCCATCCCCATTGAATTTCACCATCTGACCTACCTGGCAGCTCCTTGTAAATGTCCAATTTTGGGGGCTTCTCTTGAGTTGACTCAGAGCTTGCTCAGTGAGGAGAGCCTCCCCTAGTGTACTTACCAGAACAATCAGTGGTACATGTTTCCTATTGTAGCTACCTGAGCAAGCTATACTAGTTGAGGCAAGTGAGAGGTGAGTGAAAAACTGAAAAGAAAAATTAGGAGAATGACATGTGTATGAGGGCTCTGAAAAGCTCCAATGTATTGGTGAGGATCTAGAAGGTCACAAGTGTGCAGGGCTCTGTGCATGCCCAGGAAAGACTAGAGAAGGTCTCAATCTCTCACCTCTAGCTGAAAGTGTGGCTTCCTATCTGGAAAATTGATTCCTGTAACTGGCCATATTAATAGAATAATGGAAAAATGCCACTTAATCTTGATACAGACATACAAAAGAGAATTTGACAAAATACAACATCCTTCATGATTGAAAAAAAAAAAACACTCAACACATTAAGAACAGAAAGGAACTTTATCAATCTAATAAGTAAAATCCTTGAAAACCGACAGGTCATATCACAGTCGATGGTGAAAGACTGATAATTTCCCCCTAAGACCAGGGACAAAACAATGTTGTCGGCCCTCGTTTCATATGTTATTCGCCCTGAACTAGAGGTTCTAATGAGGGCACTTAGGCAAGAAAAATTTTTAAAAAGCATCTAAATTCAAAAGGAACATGTAAAATTATTTCCTTTTGCAGATGACTTGATGATTTATATAGAAAACCCTAAGAAATGAAAACATATAGTATATGAATCAGATTTAAAATAACAAGAGAGGGTCTCCCTATGGAGGTTTGAGGAAGGTGCCCCCCAACCAGAACTTGGGCTGATTGTTAAAGAGGAAATAAAATAGAACAGTATAAGTAATGATCATTGTAATTCTAAGCTCTGCATGAACACTTACCACTGACAAAAAGGCTGTCCTTCATCAGGTGGTGGAGGCCCCTGTGTGACATGGTGGGTCAGCTGTTTCAGATCCCAGGAATGCTGCTCTCGGTCACACGGGGTCTCTGTCACACTCTCTGTCATGAGCCACGGGGTGAGCATAGTAGGTGCAGACAGAATCCACACCAGTAGCTGCCCCATCCTTCTGAGGCCCAGGGAGAGAGGGCCTCTAGAGAGATATCCTGAAACCTCTGAAAATGGGGGCCAGAGTGAGGAAGGAGCAAATTGGCAGTCATTGTGAAGACTGAAAAATGGAGTGGTCACCAAAAGTGGTCATGACTGGCAAATTCTATGGAAAGGAACTTACCTGAGGGAAACCAGTTTACAATCCATATATAAGGGGCCCAGGCTACTCTTCCTGAACAAGGATCAAAGCTGTGGAGAAAGGAGGAGGAGGGTGAACAGGAGAGACAGTATGTGGGGAGTGGCTGGCTGGGACTCATCTTACCAGAAGCTGAGGGCACCAGGGTCTCATCAGGTGCTGCAGGACTCTCCCAGTGGAGTTGAACGTGCCTGAGCCCTTGCTCATGTCTGTTGAATACTGGAGGTTGGAGATGCTGAAGTTGAGGGTGAGGGTCTTCAGGTCGTGCCTCAGCTGCAATAAGACATGGGGAGAGATGGCCATCACAGAGAGCTGGCCTGAGACCAGATCAGGGGCCCACATTCATTATAATCTGTTGTCTTCTCTCCCAGTGGCACCACCACCCACTGATGTGGTCATCCATGTTGAAGCCAGTATTTCTGCTCAGATCCTCTTCCGTCACTTCCTAGTAACACCAATTCCACTTGCAGAATGGTCCTCAGTACATTTCTTCTCTCCATCCATGTCCCAGCTCAGTCTTATCTTTTCTCACCAGAAACAACACCCTAACAGACTCACTGGATGCTCTGTCTAAAGGATGTTCTCTGCCTTGAACATTAGGAAAAATTTTTGAAAGGAAAACCTCACTAGGAGCACTCCTGCTCTAGTAACACCCATGGCTCCCTGAGGTCTTCAGCATTAAGTTTACCTTTCTTGACCTGGCACTCAATGCCCTTCTAGATCTGGCTCCCGCTGACTCTTCAGCCTCATTGATCCATTCACTCTGAGTTTGGCTTTGTGCTTCAGGAAAACCAAATTCCTATCAATTCTTCCATACACTATCCTGTTTTTGCCTACTGGGCCTTTCCTCATGGAATTCCCTCTACCAGGAACACTCACCATACCCTATTTTCCTAGGTAACTCTTACTCATTCTTAAAGATCCCAATTAGGCAAAACTTTCTACAGAAAGTCCTTCCCCTTCAAATGATGCTAGGTGCCTCTCATCAAAGCATCCCCCGCTTGTGTTATATTTGTTTCTTAATTTGACAAGACTAGGGGCTCAAGGACTGGCATCTGATTGAATTATTGCTATAATCTTTGTCATCAGCATGACTGCTCTAAAACCAGAATTCCATACCTTGGCTTCCCAGCTCCTGAGTAATAATTGGCTGGTAGATATGTGGGGCTGGAGAGCTTCTCTTGGAAAGGAAGAGGGGCCCCATATACTTGTGGTGGCTTGTGGTGGGTCTGGTTATGAGGGAGTAGGCAGGAACATGGTGCCTGGTTCAGAAGCTGTGGAAAGGGCTGTCATCGGGGGTGGGGGGACAGAGCTCCACACAGAGTGGAGAAGCCCCCCAGGCTCCTCTGTGCTCCACTAGTGTCTGTTCCAGGACAATCATCCACAGGTGAGCCATAAATGTGAGTGACGGAAGGAGGGATTGTGTGAGTAGAGGTAAGAGCAAGCCTGTGAATGAGATGAACCCAAGAGAGTGAATGTGGTTGAAGAGAGAGATGGGACAAAGAGATAGGTAGAGGCACAGACAGAGGAGATACTTGGAAGGACAGAGGAAGAGTGGACAAGTGGAGGATCAAAGGGAAAGCAGGAAGAATACACACAAGGAAGAGAAGTTGGAGCGATGGGAGGAAAGAGGATGGAAGGAGAGAAGAAGGAAAAACAGGCGAACAGGCAGAAGGACAGTTGGACAGATTGATATCTGGACAGATGGTTGGATGGATAGATGGAAGGAAGGAAGAAAGGAAGGAAAGAATGGATGGAAGGAGCGAGGAAGGAAGGAGTCTGAGAGGTGGCAGAACTGGGAAAATAACACTCCCAAGTTCAGAGGGTGCTTTGACGGTCAGTTAAGCCTGAGAATACAGGACCCCTAACTCCCAGGCTTGTGTCCACCTGTCCCAATGCTGCCTGTTATTTCTCATACAGATAAGCATATGGATATAGAAGAAACTTTGACCCCTACCCTCACAACACACAAAACTCCATTCCTGGACACTTTGACCTAAAGGCGAAAGGTAAAATAATAAAGCTCCTAGAAGACAACATAAGAAAACATCTTCAGGACGACAGAGTAGCAAAAACTTCTTAAAGAAGACCCCTCACACACACACAAAAACACTCTCTCTATAAAAAAAAAAAGTTGGTAAACTGGAATTCATTAAAATTTAGAATTGCAGTTCGTGAAAAGACACATTACAAGAGGGATTTTGCAAGTCACAGGATGGGAAGAGATGTTTCTAATTCTAGTAGTCAAAAGAGGATTCACATACAGAATACATAAAAACTTCAGCATTACAATAAGAAAAAAGGGAAACAACCCAATTTGTTAAAAATGGGCAAAAGACTTGAATAGGCACTTCACAACACAGAGCATCCCAATGTCTAACAAGCATATGTAAAGGTGCTCAAATCACTAGTTATCAGAGAAATGGCAATACAACCACACTGAGATCTTATTCACAACAGCAGAAGGATTAAAACCAGGTATTAAAAGTTGAACTATGGCAGCAAGAGGAGGTGAGGCTGCAGAGCAAGTGGAATTCTCACACATTGCTGGTAGGACTATGAATTTGTACAACCACTTTGGAAAACTGTTTGGCAGGATCTATCTAGTAAAGCAGAGATATACATACAAGGTGACAAGCAATTCTACTCTTAGATATGCAGTCAACTAAAATGCAAACATGTGAACCAAGAGAAAGGAGCAAGAATGATTAGAGCATCATTCTCTTCATTCCTCCAAAGTAGAAAGTACTCAAATATCCACCTACAATAGAATGGATAAATCAATTCCACTATCTAGTTCATGGTGGTTTTAAAAATTGGCCACAAATTCTTTGAGACACATCCCATGAATATGTGAGGTTTAGGTTCCCTCCCCTTGAGTCTAGGCAGGCGTGTACCTACTTCAATCAACAGAGTAGAAGCGTTGCTCTGTGGAAGTGCTGTGATGTGACTTCCAAGGACATGCCACTCTCAGGAAGCTTGCTCAGGGAAGCCAGCCAACAAGCTGTGAAGAGCTAAGGCCTCATGGAGAATCTCCTCATGGAGAATCTGCAACCAGGGCACAGCCACCTTCATAGCAACTGCTACGCTGGCGATCAGGTGATAAGACTTCGTTCCCAAACAGAAGATGAACCATATGCACTGAAGAAAATAGACCACCAACACAAGCCCTGATGCACACCATGTCCATTTATACTTGGTATCTCAAGACCAGGGGCCAAGATGAGGAGGCAGGAGTTCATCCCCAAATTCTTGTGATTTTATCCAATACCAGACAGACTGTGCTCACCAAGCATTTCCTAAACCTCCTCCCTTCCTCAAAGGAATCTCCACTAGATACTGACATTAAGTTTCCTCTGGTCATATATGATCACCAACCCCAGTACAGCCTTTGTATCGGCAATATCTGAACACTATTTGATCAAGTCACTTGGAACCCAAAAGTGGAAAAGAAGTAGAGCAACTTTCAAGTGAAGTTTCAATCTCCATTGAAATTGCACTTGAGATGTACCATTGGAAAAAGAAAATAGCCACTTTTCAAAACAAGAAATGTAGGTGCCCTTGTGAACGATCCCAGAGGATTTTGGTCTTCAAGACATCCCAGCCAAGGTACCATCCATGTGAGTGAAAGAGCCTCTAAATCATTCTAGACCCCAACCATAAGAGAACAGGGAAATTTCTCTCTAATAAATTTCTAACCCACAGAATCTGACTAATAAAATGGTTACTGTTTCACTCCACTAATTTGGAGTTCCATGTTATGCAGTTATCAATAACCAAAACTAATGTGTTATGCAGTAATAGATAATCAGATCTACAGAGCTATATAAAAACCAAGCAATTATCTGCAACAACATGGATGAATCTTAGACAGGATGTTTAACAAAAGGGGCCTGGTAGAGAGGAGTACATAGAGTATAACTATTTACATGAGTTCAAAAGCTTGAAAAACTAAGCTACAGTGATAGAAGTCAGAGTAGTGGTTACCTTGGGTGGGAGAAATTTCTGCAAAGGGGCATGAGAGAGGCTTCTGGAGAGCCAGAATAGTGATGGGGGTGGCTATTACAATGTGTTTACATTGTTAAAGAAAGTCATTGAGCTAGATACTCTAGATGTGTGCGTTTTTCCCAGTAAGTATGCTATAATTCAAAATGATGTTTTGTCAGTAAAACGCGGTTAACCCAATAGATGCGAGATTATGAAGGACAAATAAAAGGTGACTGCAAGTTTTCAGGCATGATGGACTAGGTAGTGCCATTAAATGAAGAGCTGAACCATGGAGCAAATCAAAACAGGAGCAGAGGCAGAGACCACGTCCTGTTCATTATGTATTCAGGTGTCTACCATAATCCTGAAAACACAGTCAGTCCAGCTTCCAAGATACTCCTCTCCTTTTCATAACAAACTATGGCCCACCCCTTCTTGGTGTCTTCTGTTGCCTCCTTTCTCCCAGCTGCCTCTTAATATTGGGATTCCTCAGGCTTCCATCCTCAGTCCTCCTTTAAGGCATGCATGCATAGGTGCATGTACACACACACCTTTCTCCTGTATTTTTGATCTCGGTTGATGGCATAATCATCTACTCATTCTTTTAAGCTAGAAACCTTAGAGTCAACCAAAATTAGGATTGTAGTAACTCAATCAAAAGAAACCTAACAGGATAAACATAACTTCCCAGGGTCAGCCCCAAAACTAATGCATAAAAAACAGATGAATGTATAGTTAGAAAGATCTAGTGGTTTTCTTTTTTCTTTAACTCAGTGTATGATGTGGTCATCACTGTATGATGTGCCCATCAAAAGGATAGAGTTGATAATCATATACAGTATGTACAAGAAGAAAGGGAATATTCTTACCTATTCTGATAGAAGAAAAGTGCTCTAATATGAGACATGAGAATCTGTCTTTTGCTAATCAAGCCATGCCTAGTGTAGTGCATTCCCTTCCAAATCCTACTGTTTAAAAATGAATTGAAACAAAAGAAACTACCAATGTGGTGACCTGACATGAAATCATGTTTTTTCAGGGATGGCTGATGAACTGGAGATGCTTCAACTCAAGAAATCTGAGAATAGTTGACCATCTCCGCATATTTCTAAGAATGTTCCATGGAACTTGGATCCAGACTCTACTTGTGTCTCCAAAAGACAGGATGGGTAGGAGAAATAAGAAAGTACTCTTCTGCTCAATGCAAGAAAGAACTTACTAACTAAGAAACAATAGTGTATGAAAAACAGGATAGGCTGGAGGAAAGGGATGGAACCTACTTAGGCTAATGGAGAACATAGGCTGTGAGAAAATAGAGAGTCTCATCTATGAGATCTTTTATACAAATGTAACAGTAACCACTAAACAAAAAATCAGAGCAGAGCCACAATTCATAAATAAAAAGAAAATCTACAAAACCACCACAGAAAACCTCCAAAGTGAAATGGCAGTCAGACATACAAGGGAAGGGAAACAGTGGAAACATAGAACAGCTGGAAAACAAGAGATAAAATGAAAGTATTAAGCCTTCAAATATCAATAATAACTCTAAATGTCAATGGATGGAATTCTCCAATCAAAAGACACAGAGCAGCTGAGTGGATTAAAAAAGAAGACCCAACAATATGCTGCCTCCAGGAAACGCATCTCAGGCCTAGAGACAAACACAGGCTTAGCAAAAAGGGGTGGAAGACAATACTCCAAGCAAACAGCAAATAAAAGGAAGCAAGTGTTGCCATACTTACATCAGACAAAGCTGACTGCAAGATAAAAAAAGACAAGGAGAGACAAAGAGGGGCAGGAGACAATGATAAAAGGGATTTTTCTGCCAAGAGGACATAACACATTAATATATGTGCACTTAACACAGAGACACCAAAGTACATAAAGCAATTATGAGCAGACCTTAAGGGAGAAATTCTCAGCAACACAATCATAGTAGGGGACATCAACACCCCACTTACATCAATAGATAGACCATCCAGACAGAAGGTCGACAGGGAAATAGTGGATTTCAATGAAACACTTGAGCAGATGGGCTTAATAGATATATATATGGAGAGAACATCCCATCCAAAAACAGCAGAATACACATTCTTCTCAAGTACACATGGAACATTCTCAAAGATAGAGTATATGCTTGGACAAAAGGAAAGCCTCAGTAAATTTAAGAAGATTGAAATCATCCCAACCATCTTTTCCAATCACAGTGCTCTGAAGCTGGAAATCAACCATAAGAACAAAACTGAGAAAGTCAGAAATATCTGGAGACTAAACAATATGCTATTTAACAACTATTGGATCACTGAATAAGTCAAAGGGGAAATTACAAAATGATTAGAGGCAAACAAAAATGAAAATACAACATACTAACTCTTATGGGATTCAGTAAATGCAGTCATAAGAGGGAAATTCATACCAGTACAGGCCCACCTGAACAAACAAGAAAAATCTCAAATAAGTAATATAAAATGCACCTAACAGAGCTACAAAAAGAATAGATGAAGGTGAAAGTCAGCAAAAGTAGGGAAATAATAAAAATCAGAGCAGAAAAAATGAAATAGAGACCAAAAAAAAGCATAGAAAGGATGAATGAAACTAAGAGGTGGTTCTTTGAGAAGATAAACAAAATTGAAAAGCTCTTAGCCAAACTCACCAAACAAAAAGAGAGAAGGCCAAATAAATAAAATAGGAAATTAAAGAGGGGAAACTACAACAGATACTGCAGAAGTACAAAGGATTATAAGAGGATACTATGAAAAACTGTATGCCCACAAGTTCGATAATGTAAAAGAAATGGATGAATTCCTACACTCATGCACCCTCCCAAAACTGAATCAAGAAGAAATAGGGTATCTGAGTAGACCAATCACAAGTACAGAGATTGAAGCAGTAATTGAAAACTTCCCACAAAACAGAAGTCCAGGGCCAGATGGCTTCTCTGGAGAATTCTACCAAACATTCAAAGAAGATTCGTACCTCTCCTTCTCAAACTATTCAAAAAAATTGAAGAAGATGGAATGCTTCCTAACACATTCTATGAGGCCAACATCGCCCTGATACCAAAAACAGACAATGGAAACACAAAGAAGGAGAACTACAGGCCAATATTGCTGATGAACATAAATGCAAAAATCCTCAACAAAATATTGGCAAACACAATACAGCAATACATAACAAGGATAGTACACCATGATCAAGTGGGATTTATTCCAGGGATGCTAGGATGGTTCAACATCTGCAAATCAATCAATGTAATACACCACATTAACAAAATGAGGAATAAGAATCACATGATCATTGCAATAAATTCACAGAAAGCATTTGACAAGATCCAACATCCATTTATGATAAAAGCTATCAATAAAATGACTATAGAAGGAAAGTACAACATACTAAAGGCCATATATGACAAACCCACAGCCAACATAATCCTTAATGGTGAAAAACTGAAAGCCATCCCTCTGAGAACAGGAACAAGACAAGGTGCCACTCTTGCCACTCTTATTCAACGTACTACTGGAAGTATTGGCCAGAGCAATTAGGCAAGAAAAATAAATAAAAAGAATCCAAATTGGAAAGGAAAAAGTGAAACTTTCGTTATTTGCCGATGATATCATCCTATATCATCTCATCCTATATATAGAAAACCCTAAAAAATCCTCCAGAAAAATATTAGAAATAACTACAGCAAAGTTGCAAGGTACAAAATCAATTTGAAAAAATCAGTTGCATTCCTATACACTAACAGTGAACTAGCAGAAAAAGAAATCAACAATACAATCCCATTTACAATTACAACAAAAAGAATAAAATACCTAGGAATAAACTTAACCAAAGAGGTAGAAGACGTGTACAGTGAAAACTATAAGAAATTATTGAAAAAAATTATAGAAAATATAAAGAAATTGAAAAATATGCCATGTTCATGGGTCAAAAGAATAAACATAGTTAAATGTCCATACTAGCTAAAGCAACCTACATATTCAATGCAATCCCAATCAAAATCCCATTGACATTCTTCACAGAAATAGTACAAAAAATCCAAAAATTCATATGGAACAACAGAAGACTCGAAATAGCCAAAGCAATCCTGAGAAAAAAGAAAATAGCTGGAGGCATCACAACCCCTGACTTCAAAACATACTACAAAGCTATAGTACTAAAACAAACAAACAGATCAATGGATAAGAATGGGAAACCCAGAAATAAAATCACACATCTATGGACAGTTAATCTTTGACAAATGAGCCAAGAACATACAAGGGAGAAAGGGAAGTCTCTTCAATAAATGGTTTTGGGAAAACTGGACAGCTACATGCAAAAGAATGAAAGTAGACCATTATCTTGCACCATACACAAAAATTAATTCTAAATGTATTAAAGATTTGAATGCAAGACCTGAAAGCATAAAACTCCTAGAATAAAATATAGGCAATATAGTCTTTGACATTGGTCTTAGACTCATCTTTTCAAATACCCTGTCTACTCAGCCAAGGGAAACAAAAGAAAAGCTTAACAAATGGGACTACATCAGACTATAAAGCTTCTTCAAAGGAAAGAAAATCAGGAACAAAATGGAAAGACAACCTATCAACTGAGAGAAAATATTTGCAAATAATTTATCAGACAAGGGGTTGATCTCCAAAATATATGAAGAACTCATGCAAATCAAAAAAAAAAAAAAAAAAAAACCCCAAACAACCCAATCAAAAAATGGGCAGAGGATATGAACAGACATTTTTTCAAGGAAGATAGACAGATGGCCAACTGACACATGAAATGATGCTCAACATCACTAATTATTAGGGAAATGAAAATCAAAACTACAATGAGATATCACATTCCACTAGTCAGAATGGCTGAAATTACCAAGATAAAAACCAGAAAATGTTGTAGAGCATATGGAGAAAGGGTAACGCTGCATACACTGCTGGTGGCAATGCAAACTGGCGCAGCTACTATGGAAAAGAATATGGAGATTTCTCAAAAAATTAGAAATAGCATATGATCAACCTATCCTACTACTGGGTATTTATCCAAGGAACTGGAAATCAAAGATCCAAAGAGACTTATACTCTACTATATTCATTGCAGCATTATTCACAACAGCTAAGGTGTGAAAACAACCCAACTTCCTATCTATAGATGAATGGATAAAGAAGATGTGGTATATATATATATACAATGGAAAACTACTCATCCATAAAAAAGACAAAACCATCCTATTTGCAACAACGTTGATGGAAGTTGAGGGTATGACGTTAAGTGAAATAGACAGAGAAAGACAAACACTGCATGACTTCACGAGTATGTAGAAGATAACAAATACATGGATAAAGGAATAGATTAGTGGTTACCAGAGTGGAAGGGGTTTGGGGGGGGGGGTGGACGAAAGGGATAAAGGGGCACATATGTGTGGTGATGGAGAAAAACTAGACTACGGGGCCTGAGCGTGATGGAGAGTATTCAGGAATTGATAAACAACAACGTACACCTGAAATTACTCAATGTTATAAACCACTATAATCCCAATAAAATTACTTGGGAAAAAAAGTGGCTACACTGTTTCTGTCATAAAGTACCTTTCTCCAACATGTGACTGGTACATTGTAAAGTCTTATTTAATCTTTCAAAGAAATGTTTACACTCAAAAATTTACCTCCCAGAAGATAACAAACTGAGTTTTACCTGCTAGGCAAACTGATTTATTATTCACCTCTACTTCTCCCTAACAAATGATCTTTTTACTTCTTAATCTTTAAGTTGTTGGTGTTTGATTTAATTTTTTCTAATGCGTGAACATAATTGTTTTTACCATTATTATACTACCACATCCAATGGTAGTTTTTCAAATCATAATTTATTTTTTCTGATTGTCATCAAAATTTAATCACCCATAAGCTATACCAGGCACTGGGGTTTTAGTCAAAGAAAGCAATTGCCTTTTTTGGTGTTTGATTCCAGTGAGGAAACATTACATTACATAAAAATACAAATAAATAGAGAGTCCGGAAAGTAATTTGTGTTAAAATAAATTAGAAGAGAGAAATCTGTAATACTTATCTCTTTTTCCAAATATTAGATGGAAAGATAAGATGTGGTATTAAAAATCAGAAGGGAGCATAACACTTGAGAGGCCTTATTTTTTTCATGCTAAACTACCTACTATGTTTGGTGTCTCCAAAATAATTTAGTCAATTTTACGCTAGGTGGTTTGTGTTGATTGAACAACATGAATAGACTCTTCCCTTTATGTGATGAAATTATAATTGTGAAATTTTCTTTTTTAATTTGTTTTTCTTAATGTACAAGTTTTATAAGGAATTTATAAAACATAAGAAAATTTCCTTATAAGGAAATTTTAATTATAGAGTTTAAACCACAGTCACGTAGTAGAAGTAAAGAAACATAGATAAGACCACTTGATTCTTAGAAGTGAAGACCGCTTCTACAAATTTCAGGAATGTTATTTCTGAATAAACCTGTGTGTTCTTTAAGACAAACGAGCCAATAAACATGCCTGACACATTTTTGAAAAGTTTTTACTATAAAATTTTTGGAGTGAGTCTAATCTCAAACCACCTCAGATGTAAGCTATGACAAATCCTTATTGGAAAATTTACAAGTGAAAATATATGATGGAATTGCAAATAAAACCTTAACTAGCAATGAAAGACTAACAAGATAGGTAGGTTACCTACTTTATATAATGCTGCTGATTGTTTTAAAAAAAGAAAATATGCATCTCTTAAAAATTGAAAATTATTTTAGTTGAAGGATTACAAGTTATAATTTACTTTCAAAATCATGTTACACCTTAAAAATGTTATCCAAGTGTTATTTCTAAAGCCTTTGGGAAACGTTGAAGGAAACTTAATTATATCATTATATTCTAAATCTACTTCCAAAAGTTAAACATTCATATTTGTATGTACTTAAATTACTACAGATACCCATCTATTTATATTTATATTTATAACTCTATCTACCTGTCTATCTATCATCACCTCTCTATAACTATACTACTCTAAGTATAATGGTAAATGTGTGTTTAACATATACTTATAATATTCTTTGGTATAAAAATGTGAAAGGGACTGAAAAAATAAGGATGCTAGAACAAAAAGTAAGATTAATTGATTTATTTCGTATTCCTTAATTTGCTCAGTGCCACAACACAAAACTGCTAGTCATAGTGTGGTTAGACAGGATTTGCTTCATAAGAAGTAACATCATTTTTTACATTGGCAAGGGAGCAGACTAATATTCAGATGAGAGTAAATAATATTTCTTATAAATTATGAGAAAAAAGCTACATAAATATTAAGGTAAAAACTATTTTCTATACATATTGAGAAATCTTAGTAAAGGCTGATAGCCCAATTATTAATATAGGTGACAAATAAATATGGGTGAGTAACATTTAATAAATACAGTGATATTTAATATTACTACATTTTTGACAAGTTTGTTTTAAATATCAGTCACTGATTGTTTACTAAGGAGCTATTTATTGCATATTAATCTATTTACATACAATATATTTAACTGCTTTAATGCTCAATCTTGACTGAATGATCAAGCCACTATTTATAATAATAACCCATAATCCAGCACTTTATTTTTAGTTTGGATATATGCCTTTATGTATAAATTCTTCATCTTTAAATACTAGAGGTTATGTCTCCTCCTTATTAATATCCTGTATGTGATGAGCGTATTGAGTTATCTAAAGCTGATGTCAATAAATACAGGTACTGTGAATCCTTTATTTTGGATCTATAATAGAACAATTTAAGAATTTAATTACAATTTTCCCTTGGACATCAAATGATAGTTGGCAGAAATCAAAGAATACAATTTGTTTTTTTGGAGGAAGATTAGTCCTGAGCTAACATCTGCTGCCAATCCTCCTCTTTTTGCTGAGGAAGAATGGCCCTGAGCTAACACCTGTGCCCGTCTTCCTCTACTTTTACATGTGGGACGCCTACCACAACATGGCTTGCCAAGCGATGTCGTGTCTGCACCCAGGATCCAAACCGGCGAACCCCGGGCCATCAAAGCAGAACATGTGAACTTAACTGCTATGCCACCAGGCCGGCCCCGCAAAAAATACAAATTTAAAACTGTTATCTTTTTAAACTCATTATTTACCCTTTTCAGTATACCTGATATATTTGACCATCACACATATGTCTTATTTAAAATGGTTAATATGTTAGCTAATGTTGTGGGGTTTTATTAATAATTCACATATATCAGGTATGGCAAAACAGCAGACATTGAGCAATATTCAGAAAGTTCAGTTAGTGAGACTGAACCATCTTTACATACAATTGGAAAAGAAGGAAGCCAGTCCTATAGATATCCCTCTAAAGTCATCCACTTTAACTGTGTATACGATAGTAAAACATTCTCTTTATATATTTCAACTAATCTCTATGTTATTATTTTTTATTTAATATTGATATTCTTAGTCTCTTCTGTAACATCTGCACAGATAGTGCTGCACATTTTCCTAATAAATGGTAAATAAAGATTATTTTAAAATACTGATTCTTGAATCAATGAAAACAACATAAATAAATAATTGTCAACCATTTGTTATATTTATACACTGGAAATGAGTTTACATGCTGCCTGATATTAATATTGTTACCTTTGATATTACAGCAATGTTTATAAAACAAATTATAAAAACAACTCCTGTGATTGCTATTCTCTTCAAAGAAGTGACTATTCATTTACTTGGTCAATTAATGAAATTATTAATTGCTCAACAAAAAAAGTTGGGCTATTACATTAATATCCTTCTATAGTTTCGATTCAAATGTCCCGCCCATCTCTAAAGAATTTTCTTTTTAAAGTAAATCAAAGTTTGCAAGGAAATGATCATTTAAGGGAGAATGAGAAGGAAAACATTAACCATGATAGTAAGCACAAATTACTCACTCTTGAAAATTGTGTGTTCTTAACCTGGAGAGGAGAACAAATGTTTCCCTTGTTAGCTTCTCTAAATTAAAGGCTTCAAGATGGTTTAACCAAATTTACCTATACAGACAATGTTTGTGAGTGTCTTTAGATAAACCAAAGACCATTCCTATGTTGTGTAAACATGTCAATCATGTTCTGCCTTATCTAAAAGTGTAGACATACCCCTGCCACCACCAATAAAGTCTTGGGGGACAGAGTTTTTACCATCTAATGATGGCCAGTTTCCCAAGGGTAAATAAACATGTAGTAATTTCCAGAACACATGTAAATAGGACCCAGTTAAAATACAAGATGTTAGATACCTAACACTTCGGAGTGGCGACTGGGAATGTAGTCATGTGATAGGAACCGTAAATAATGTTTTGTTAAATTAGACTATTTCACTAATAGCACAGGTACAAATACCTGTCCTGGGCCACTTCCCAAGAATCTCTCCCCAGTTCTCTGCACACGTGTTTAGGATCCTTACACCCTGCTGGTGGAGTGGCCCACTTATCACTCTGCAATGTCCTTGTTCCCATCGAATATCTCTCCTGTCAGCCGGTGTTGTCTGAATTGGTGTACTACTTCAGTTTTCGTTTCAGCATTACTTATACAACATATACATTATCCTTTCAATTTGTATGAATACTTTAAGATCAACCTCTAAGTGCATAGTTTAGTTTTATTTTTATTCTAAGAAACTTTGCCTTCTAATTGGAGTATTTATTCTATTTATATGCCATAAAATCACTGATATTGGACATCTAGGCACCATTATCACTGTTTGCCACCGTTTGCTCTTTATTCTGCCTGTTCTGTGCTCCTTGTTGCCTTCTTTGGGTTTATTCATCCATAATGATTCTATTCCTCCCCTACCTCAGGAGCTTCTGATTAATATTCTCTCACTGTTTATGCAGTCTTTATAGAATGCTCCCTTGTTTTAATAAAGTCCATATCATTTTCCTTGGACCACTTCATGGACAATGCAGGGACCTTAGAAGCTCCTTTATTTTTCCTGCCGTTGGTGTTATTATTGACATCTTTTTAAATTTCATATGAGCGTAAACTCCCAAAGCATTACCATATTGCTTTACACTTTCAATAAATATTTAGATGTGCCCACATATTTATCTTTTCCTTCAGTCTCTGCTCTACTGGCAACTCTGAGCTGCCTCTTGTGGTCAACATCTGCCTTTTGTTGTTGGTCCTCAGGTGACAAATTCTCTTAGTTATCTGCCTGGAGACAGCAGTCCAGGTTGGCTGTTCCCAGTGTCAGCACTTTTGTGTACATTTTCTTCTGTGCTTCATTCCACTTGCTGAGAAGTTGGGGGTCATCAACTTCTGCTCTTTGACAAGAATTGTCTCTGCTCTCATTATGCTTTAGGATTTATCTTTGTGTTTCAAAGCTCTGCGGTAGTTGATGGGCCTTTCTTTGGACCCCTCCTGTGTCGTGTTCTTAATGCTTCTGAAATCATTCGCTTGGTGTTTTTTTTCTTGTTTGAGAACATTTGAGGCTTCTCCTGACATGTGGCCTGTTTCCTCTCTCTCCTTTTTCTGGGGCTCCAGTTACACTACCCCTGATCTTCCCTCATACCCTATGTGTGGGAGGCTCTTTCCATCACCACCCATCCTTGGGTTTCTCATGCAACAGTCTCAGTATTTCCTTCTGCTCTGTTTTCCTGTTCACTAATTATCTCTTCAGCTGCACAGAATTTGTTTTACAATCCAGCTATTATGTTCCTATTTCCAGTTAATATATTTTGTTATAAATTCTCTTAGAATTTTTCATAGTTTCCAAAAATTGTCTGACAAAATTCTCAAAAAAGTTATTTAATTCCTTGAACAAATCAGTTATAATTATTTTAAAACCAGTGTCTTATAATGTCTTGTAAATATAATATCTAGATCTACTCTAGCTTTTTTTTTCTTGTCTTGATTTTTGGACAATTCCTTTTCCTTGTTCACCTGGTTACTTCTGATGAGTGCAGGACACTGTGGTGAAAACCTACGGAAAAATGTGAGGCTCTGGGAAAGTCTCATCTTCCCCCAGGGTTTCCTTGCCTGTGGTAGGCAAATATTAAACCGAGGGATTCTTATGGTGTAACTTAATGGTCCCACCCCTATTGGAACTGGTTTATTTCTGGGACCATTACTTGTAGGATGTCAGGGTCTCTATGAAAGCTTCAGGTGCTCTCAAGACCCTCCCTCTGATGGATGCCCACTGCCAGACCCACAAGAAAGCTCCTCAGCTGGTCCTTTCCAAACCAGCTGCTACCGAAAGGCAAATCTGGACACAGCTCCAGGCCCACGGCTTGGCTGCTCTCCTCCCCAGGTGCTGACCTAGAGGCTCTTGCTGCCAAAGTAGCTCTCAAAACCATCAAATATATATATTTTTTCAAATTATGTTCAGACTTTCTACCATAAGTAGAATAACCTGGGTGAGTCAGAAAAAGAAAATAAAATGTGAAGCTCTTCCAACCTGGATACCTAGGGGCACAAAGTGGTAGTGAGCCCCTTTCTTCTGTAAAAGATGAGCCCGCTGGCATCTCCCCAGCATCTGCAGCCACAGAGAGAGCTGTAGGAAGCACGGCGTGATGCACCTGCCTTGTGGAAAGGAGGAAGAGTGTCCTTCCTCAGCATTTGTGGTTCATGCCCAAATCCCGTTATGCTTCAACTTTAATGGGTTGATTGTGGACTCCCTGTCAATTCATTAACCAGAGGATATAGAAGGAGGTTAATAAAAGCAGGGTCTACACTTGCAGAGATGGCCACTGGTGGTGAAGTGGAGCTGCAAGACTGGGAATTTCTCGTGCATTTCAGTTTTCCAGGTTTTGGCTGCAGTGACAGTCCCCACTGCACATCTGTGGACAAGAACTGGACCTTTATTATCCTGATGCTGATGAATGTGTGAAAACAAAACATGTGATTCACAGAGCAGCTCCCCTCAGGCTGCAAGGCTGACCCAGGACGGGCTGGAGGAGACGCAAGCCAGTTCTAGACAGTTCTCAGGAGGCCACTTTCCATAAGCTCACACCTGAGCAGCAAGTTTCCAGTTTCAAATTTTTTCTTTAGACCATGTCCAATTGTAATACAGATTGAAGAAGGGCCATAAGCTTTGCACAAGCTTTGTAAATGAACTTTGACATCCTTTAAAAAGGTATGTTTTTATATTGAATTCTTTATTCATTCAAGTATAAATTACCTCTATAGTTGCAAAAACTTATGACACAACTTGACTTTTTTTAGTTTCATCTAATTTATTTAGTGGTATGTGTGCATTTCTGCAAGACTAGATAAGTAAAAAATGAAAAAAATTTGGAAGGCCTCAATTCACAAAAATTAGATTTTAGAAAATAATCCAATTTGAGTTCCTCCTGAGTACTATCAGCTTAATTTGAAAGGACGTTAATTTCTCTAGAAATGAACTAGTTAATTAAGAGTTAGCAGGTAATTAATGTGCAGTTATATGCAGTGGTGTTTAATGAAAGCAATAAGAAAGGATCTATTAATAATCGGTATTTAAAGTTTCATTTGAGAATATTAAAAAGATAATCTGGTGTATTGCCAGATCAGAAGGAAAGCTCCTCGTATAGTTGGGGCAAATTTGGTAAAAAGTAAAAGTTAAAAAAAAAAGTGTTGGCATCTTTATGAAGTAAAGCTTCATATATAGATTCTCAATTAGTTTTTACTGGACATGAAATGAAACACTTGTTTTCAACTTTAATTCCTTTTTAATAAATCATCAGCAGCACCTGGGCAAGTTTCCCAGCCACTTACCTGAACGCAGGTGGTTCCGGGCATGGGAGGTCCTGTTCACAGGCCTGCAGGTCTGGGCCAGTGGTGCATCTCGCTGGGGCTGCTGATGGAGTCTCTGGCTGCGTCATGCTCTAAAATGCTTGAAGTGAAGTCACAAAACATCAATTCTAAAAGCTTTTCAGACTAATCCTAAGCGATAAAAGTAAGATCAGGAAAATCAATCTTTCAATTAAGGAAATTTGAATATGTATTTATCTAAACATAAATCTATGTCTATGTGTATTTATGAATGCTTACATAAGTGTATAAAATTCTGGGAGACACGGAAAAATGTATCCAGTGGATAATGGGGGGATTATGTTGACTTTTAAAAATGTTTACAGTTTTCTTGCAATAAGCATATGCTATTTTTTATTAAAAAAACATTCAACATCTAAAAATAGTTTACTGTTCATTCTGAGCCTGAGGTCATAGTCAGTGTGAAGGTCCTGGGACTGAATCAGAAATGGGGGTAATGTAGGATCAAGGCATCTCCAGGGAAAGCGGTCTGGTGGAGGGGTCATCTGATGCTTCCAGAGGGTTCTGGAAAGTTCTAAGAAGGCAGTAGGATTTCTGTGTAAAGCAGCCAACTCCGCAATCCAGGTGTTAAGGCGAGGCCATCGATGCCCAGGGAGTCCTCCAAAATCCTTCCCTTGCTGTCCTTGGAGCCACCCTCCCTGATCCTATTCTGCTCTGGGCCCCACCGTGACTCAGTTTCCTACCCTGGTGTCAGTACAGAGACTCAAACACCAGGAGCAGCTGCCCACAGCTGCTGCAGAGCCTTGGCCACCATGGGCTCTGCAAGGCCACAACCCGGCCTCTGCTGTCCCACAGCCCCATTGCACTCATGCGAGCTGCCACCAGGTTCCCTCCTCAGGGCCCTCCCACAACCCCCCTGTGTACCTGCAGTCCAGGGTCACGGGGTCAAGGTTGAAAGGCCTGACTATGACAGATGCATTACCCAGCACATCCTGAGGCTGATGGACTTGCTGGACAGTGAGTGTCCTCTGCAGACAATATGCCCACTCTGTTCAACAGAGAGAGATGAGCCTGCGTTTGAGGCCTTACCCAGCCGAGGCCACTTGAACGCTGGGAGGGGCAGAGAGGGTATGCCAGAGGCAAGGGCAGAGGTTCAGAGAGCTTCCTCCACCACAATTCTTCTCGTTTCCTAAGAAAAGCTGATGGGGAGCAGACGCGTGGTGTGATGCCCCAACGTTAGCTGCGCTTGAAAAATGCAAGACAGAGCCCTGGGCTCTGTCGTTTCCTCAGTGAAGACTCTTGACACGGTCTCCTTCTGGTGTTGAGTGTGTGACATCAGCCTGGGTCTGCCCGGCACATTCCCAGCCCCCAGTCTGCCATCCCCACTCCCTGCTGAGGACCCACTCAGTCTTCTTCTCAAGGGCCATGAGACTTGTTCAGACATGTTCCAGACGTCACAGTCGTGCCTGTTTAAGGATGTTCTACCTGCGCCAGGTAGGGTCACAGTCAATGAGGTGCATATCTGGCTGCATGTTCAAGTTGTACTTATTAAGGATCATTTCTTAAATTTCACGTGTAGACACAGCTGGAGGTCACTGTGGTCTAGGGCTGCCCTGAACCCGGAGCGTCCTGCCTTTCTGAGGCTTTACGAATATGGAGGACATCACAGACTTCTTCGGGCATTCACGGGCTGGCCTGTATGTTGGCATATAACGAAAATGACCACTTCAGATTTTGACCGATATCACCAGTTGTCTTCCAAAACAGTTTAAAACCATCCATAGTCCCGTCGACAAAATATGAGCACATGCATTTCCTATACATTTGTGATGTTTTAATATGAAATGAGAAACTGTATCTCTTTTATCATTATTTATAAATTGATTAGTGAGGCTGGGCCCCTTCACACATGTTAATTGGACATTTCTATTCCCTTTACTCTGAGTTACACACAAATACGCTTTATTCAATTTCCTTTTGGAATGCTTGTCTGTTTCATATTGAAACACAAAGATTTTTTGAATATCTAAATATTAATCCTTTGTGCCACTTCTTAGTGAAAGTGTGTCTATTTTATTTTTCTTTAAAAACAATTTAAGGGGCAACCCGGTGGCATAGTGGTTGAGTTTGCATGCTCAGCTTTGGCAGCTCAGGGTTCATGGGTTTGAATCCCAGCTACAGACCTACACACCTACACACCAGTCATCAAGCCATGTTGTGGCAGTGGCACACATGAAAAACAGAGGAAGATTGGCCCGGGTGTTAGCCCAGGGCCAATCTTCCTCAACAGCAACAACAACAGAAAGAATTTAACTTTCAATTTCCTGGGTAAGGTTCCCATGTCCCTTCAGTCAGTTTCTTGGTCCTGACTCCTGATCAAACACTGTTCCATTTTCTATGTCTGTTTGTCCCTTCTCTTTGCTTCTCTTTCTCCTCTTGGGGTGACTTGACCACGGTCTGGTTTCTCTTTGGTGTTTTTCCATGTGTTTCTGTTTCTCTTGTGGTTGAAATGTGGACATTCTAGGCTTTTTCTTCCTCTGGTTATTCTAAGTGTCTAAAACCAGGTATATTGTAAACAAATATCTTTCAAAACCAAGATTGAGTAATTGCCACTATATCCCCTGAGCTACAGAATCACTTCTGCATGATTTGACTCCACATTATTTACCATTTTGAAATAATCTTGGAATTCTAGTCCAGATTGCTTTCTTTTATATCCAAAGTATTATGCTATAAAGAATTTAAGAAAAATGCACATTCTAGGGTTTTATTACCACGTCCTCCAAATCTTTCATGCTTCTTTATTTTCCTGCACTCCATCGTTTTGCCTTTCTTGCAATATATTCTGCTATGATCATCCTCTGAAAGGCCTCTATCCTCCCCTGTCTTTTCATGATAGTTGGGTTTGGAATCAGCCTTAAAAACCTAGGAGGCAATATTGTGTATTCCTCTGACAAGCTTGGAGATTTAGCAATTGAATCTGCAATCTTGACCATGGTCATATCGATAGTTACGACTTTCCCTGAATTAATCAAACATCTACTCACTTCTCCACATGCATTGGGCACAGTGCTCCAAGGGTCATGGAAACCAGACCGAAATTTCACAGTTCAGGTCCTCCTGACTGCACAGTGTCAAATCTTTACCGTAGATGACTCATAAAACAAACCTGCTTACAAGGGTTTTCAGGTCTAAGAATTAATACCGCATTTCACAAGGAGAAAGGATAGGGGAGTTTAAAAGGATATTTAAAATTCATTAGCTAAGTTTCCTTATTGCCAAAGTGCAGGTGGCAGAGAGAAGACAAGGTGGTGGTGGACACCATGCCCGAGAGAAAGTGTTTCACCTAAATTTTCTTGGAAAACCCTGGATCTCTGCAGGCCACTCTGTGAAGGTCCTTCCTCTGCAAATCAGGACCTACAACAGAATTTACTAGGCCTGCTTTAGGGCTTGATAAGGCACCTGGGGATGCTTGTGAACTGTGAGGCTGTGTGGAGCACAATTGTCAAACTACACTCTTTCAGGATCCATTTATTCCCGCATGGCAGGCACAGTGGACACTCACTGATGTGTGTGTTAGATCTGCTTTGCCGCTCCCTTGTGTCTCAGTTTTGTTTCCTCTCACCCCAGATCCAGATGTCCTCCAACAGGAAGGCGGTCTCTGGTGATCCGAAATCCAGTGCCTGCTCTGCCCTCAGCAGCAGCTGCAGGCCTCAGAGAAGCTTCAAAGCTGCTTCTGTTGACCTGATGTTTAACTTTGGTTCATTAACAGCAGACCCTGAGCTCTGATCCTTCTTTCTGTCTCAGGGCAACTGTGAAAGTCGCACAACGACCTCATGTGTGGGTTCACCCACATCCCAGATTCAGTTGGGGCACTTGGTGACAGGGGTAGGAAATGGCAGCCTCCTTTTATAGACTATGACCGTCTCCTCCCTCGTTGTGGAAGCAGAGCTCACATCCATGGGGTACCAGGAGGCTCTATGGGATGTTACACTCAGCCCAGGGCCAGGCCAGGTACATGTCACACTGACAGCAGGTCTAAAATGACAAGTGACGTGTCTGTTCAGAGTACAGACAGTGACAGTGCATCACATCCAACTGTCATGGCAACAACATCAAAGTTCTACCAACCCATTTTGGTACAAGAACTGGTGGTATGGCTGCCACTTTTCCTAACTGAGATTCAGTCCTATATAGGGAAAATTATGGAGGACCTGTGGACTGACCGTAACTCCTTTCTGCCTGATGGAGGTGAGCAGTTAATCTCCAGTAGCCGCATGAGTCAGGAGGCAGGTGCTTGGCCACAGTTGCTCCACAAATTTGCAACCTGTCCATGAACTGACATGGAGCACCCCGTGTAGGTAAAGCCAATCTGCAGTAAATCCAGACCAGGGGTGTAATTTAAGGTCTGATGAATCCTTAAAGGGACATCTGGAGAGTCTCTGACTTGGAGGAGGGGTCTCTGAGAAGATTTACACCCTGGACGGGGCTGGTCTGCACAGGTGCATGAAAAATAGCTCACGATCCCAGCAGAGTTGCATTAAAATTCTGTAATTATAGCAACCCTCTCAAATACACCCTGTCTGCATTTTGTAGAGATGTATTTCCTGGAGATTCCTGAACATGCCATCAGTTGCAATCCCCTCCAGTTAATCCTTGTATCTGATATACTGCATAGAAAAGCAAGCCAACCCAAAAGCAGCCTGGGACAAGGCTAGTTCTCTGAAGTTGCAGCTTTCAAAAAATGCTGCTTGGACAACAGAAGGAAATAAGAGTTAGAGGAAGCAAGTCTGTGGCCTGACAAGAGATGCCCCTTCAGAAAGAAGGAAAGACAGCTTCCCAGCACCCAGCCTCCTTCCCAGTGGGTATGTCCCAATCCTACCCTCAGAAAAGAAACTTATGAAGGGTCAATTCTTTGTCAAGATGATTAGAATCGTGTCAATTAAAAACCACTAGTTTGAACAGTACACAATCTATCTGCTTACTTTTCTCTTCTGGTAAACTCAACTTGATTTTGAGTTTAAAGAGCACAAATTGTTATGGAAATAGACAGAGCTCAGCTCTAATGCACAATGAATTCATAGAAAGTCATCCATAACAAGCAGACAATGTAGGCCTACTGTGAAGATAGCTGAAAGCAAGCTTTAGGATTACGGAGGGGAAGGGAAGTTGTATTTCAACGGTTTCCAGGAGTTCCTAATCGCCAGAGATATGGCTTTAAATTCACTTTGGGTTGGATGACTTCTTTGAGGAATGTCAGTCACACGGGCTCCTGAGTTTCATAAATATTTAGGAGAAGGTGTTATTGATCACAGTCCTGTTTCTGTGGCATAAAGGCCAGGTGAGGAGGGGATGTGTGGTGGTGTGTCTAATAACTGACCTCTAACTAACGTGGTGATGACTTTGTGCTTTGGGGTCCGTTGGAAGCCTGAGGTTGGCCTGTAGGTCATGGAGTGACCAGGGAGTCTACAAAGGCTGCATGCGTGTGAGGACATGAGTCCCAGGCTGTGAGAGACAAGAGGACCCCACACCCAATGCCCTTGTGCAGGTCAGCTTCTCTTACGAGTCTCTCTGTGGGACTGTCCAGAGCACATTCTCAGGGTCACAGGGTAAGTCTGTCTAGTGGGTTTTAGAGCGGCTGAGTACTCTCAGTGTGCTCTTTGGCTTCAAGTGGCACTCCCTCCCCTTGTGCGTTTGTGCACAAGTTTGCCTTTTTATAAGGACATCTGTCATGTTAGATGAGACAGGATGACCTCATCTTAACTAATTACATCTGCAATGACCTTGCATCCCAATAAGGTCACATTCTGAGGTCCTTGGGGCTAGGACTTCCACACATGAAACTTAAGGGCACAAGTCAGCCCATAGGGCTCACCCACACAATGCTGTGTTGAGGTGTGTAGCCTTTGCTGAGCTGATGTGTGAAAGAGACAGTTCACTGTAGCATTTTAGGTTCACTGAATTTCTGGGTAAACAGTGATATTTTCTGCTAATAAGTATAGTTTTGCTTCTTCCTTTGCAATGTTTATTATCATTTTAAATGTTTTTTCTAATGTCATTGGCTAGATCTCCCACAGCTATTTCATAACAGGGATAATAACGGACATTCTTATTTTGTTGCCAAGTTTGGTGGTGACACAACTGATGTCTTAACATTAGCTTTTCATTTCTGTGTATGTTTCAAATAATTCTAAGAAGGTATCCATTTCAGTTCATTCTCATTTAATAAACTTTGTTTAAATAAAGATTGAAAGCTGATTTATTTTCCTGAGGATGATTCTCCCCAACTTAACATCTGTACCAATCTTCCCCTAGTTTGTATGTGGTTCACTGCCACAGCATCGCTGCTGACAAGTGGTATAGGTTCAGGCTGGGAAACGAAAACCGGCCACTGAAGCAGAGTGTGCCGAACTTAACCACTAGGCAATGGGGCCAGCTCCAAAAGCTGATTTTTAAAATTGTTTTTCTCTCTATATAAAAGAGTTTGCATGTCCCTCTTTTAAACTACAAGTCCTCCTACCAGTTACTCTCCATCAAGCCAGACTATTTTCCCCATTATTGTCTTTCTATGTTTATTTATTTATTGACAGCTTCTTGAATTCACTAGAGTGCAGGAGGACAGGAACTTTGCTTCTTGTCCTGAATATTTATTGCCATCTGTGGGTGCAAACCATCATTAAATATGTTTAGGGGCTGAGTGGATGACATGAGGAGTGAGGAGAGCTTATAGAGTGAAGGGAGCATCAGCCACCGTGACACATGGCTGAAGCACCTGCAGTGATGTCAAACCTCAGTGCTTGCTGCAGGACTGGTTCAATCACCTAAATGTTGTAGCTTAGGGCATTTGAAATGAGATGAGAAATTGGACTGAGTAAGACACCACAGTTATTTAATAATCAGCACATGAAGAGTAGCCTAAGGGTCATCTGCACATCCAAATAGTCCAGCATGTGGAGGCTCTGCTCACACTTAATTGGAAGCACACAGGAGATGCTCCCTTACTGTTAATCAGCTGGGAAACCAGGTCTTAGCAAGCACAGAAGGAGAGGAGAGAAGCAATGCTACTGCTCAGAATAAGGCTGAACTGAAGCTCAGGCAATGACTTGCATCCCAAAGATAATAATTATAAATTCTGGAAAATGTTTTTAAGAGAACAATTTGCAGTCAGAGGAGGACAAAAGCAGGTGGAAGCTGGAGTATCACCCTGTGGAATAAGAAGGCCACGTGGGACAGGTCTCCCTTTACGTGACTTCCTCTTAGATTCCTCCCAAGTTTTAAGGTGTGGAGTAGCCAGAACATGAGCAAAACCCACAGTTTTCTCACCGGGACATGTCTGAGAACAAAGTTTTGGCTTGCTACAGTGGCTGGAACCTGAGAGGGAAAAGGAAAACCACAGTTGGGGGCTTCAAATTTTCTATAGGCTCCCCACAAATCCTTGGCCAATCTCTGAACTTTAAACACATGAGACTGAGTCCAAAAGCTGGGTGGAAAGCAAGATCCGTACTCCTGGGCCATCTGAGCTGAGATTTCAGCTGGCGCCCACCACAGAAGGATGGAACTTGGAGTTTGAATGCTGCCAAGTTAGAATGGTGAGTAACAACCCAGCTTTGGATGAAACACCAGATGGAACTAAGGATTCACACTAAAATTCAAGAAAAACCGATCCTTATCTTTTTTAAGTCCAAGGTGATCAGCCAGCAACTTAAGTGCCAGCTATAATAAAACAATGCCTCATTGCTCTTCTGAGGGAGGTAACAAAATTCAGTCTCTTCAGCAAACCATCCACAATGGTTAGTTTACAGAAAAAACAATTGTTACACATAAACAGGAAAAATTGGCCCATGTCAAGAGAAAAAATGGTCAAGAAACACAAGCCATGAGATGTCTCTGATTTGCAGTTAGCATGTGTTGAGGCTAAGCGGCTATTCCAAGTATTTTAAAGGACTTAAATGACAAGATGTCATGATGAATGCACAGATGAGGAATCTCAGCACAGAAATAAAAAGTTAATAAACAATCCAATGGATATTCTAGAAAAAAAACTGCATATAAGAAATTTTTAAAAAATATTTACAAACTCAAAAACCAATTGGAGGTGACAGGTGAAACTGACAGTGAATTGAAGCAGATCAAGAGAAATTATACAACCTGAAGAAGAAGATAGAACACAGAAGAATCACAAGCAGAGCATGAGTGACCTGTAGGACACAATCATGTGGTTGACATGCATATTCTTGGAGTTCCAGAAGAGAAGAGAGATTTAGGAAAATATTTTTTTTAAATAATGTTTGAACATTTTCCAGTTTCAGTGAAAAATATCAACTTATAGATTCCAGAAACTCCTCAGCAAAACCCATGCAGGTTTAATAAAGAGAACACCATGCCTGGCACATGGTAGTCAAGTAGCGGAAAATCAGATATAAAGGGGACATATGAAAGCTGCTGGAATAAAAAGACCATCACAAACAAGAACCATGATGACAACAGATGGCAAAGGACCACACGTTCAAGTGATGAAAGAAAAATAAAAGCAAAGTTGACAACATGAAATTCTATACCCAGTAAAAAGTCTGTGTACATTCTAGAAGAAGGCTTAAGGGAAATGAATCCCAGTGGAAACTGGGATCTGCAAGCAGGAAAGAGAAGTACTCAAGTGTTAAATATAGAAAACATAAATAAATATTCTCTTAATTTCTTTAAAGTCAAATTTCTGTTTAATGCAAATAGAATCATATCTCATGATTCATAACAGAGGCATATATAGAACAGATGACAAATATAGCACAGAACAAATAAAATTCACCATCGCAAAATTCTTAAGTTTACATTGAATAGTATATTAATAACTCTAGGTAGCAAACACAATTTAAAAGCTTATAGGTAATAGGTTTTGGAGGAACTGAAACAGTTTTAAAAGAATATCCAAAATGCTAAGAAAGAGAGGTGGAAAAAACATTAGATGTGTTGAATTGAAACAAATAACAAACTAGTCCAGTCATATCAATAATTCATTTAAAGTAAGTGGTGTAAGCCCTTTAATTAAGAGCTATATTGTCAGGAGGAACGGAAAAGAAAGACTCAACTATATCCTACCCATTTTAAATACAAAGACAGAGGGTGAAAAAGAGAGAATGGGACAGATACACCGGGCACACAGTAGGCACGAGAAAGCTGGTCGGCAGTGTTGATATCAGACGAAACAGACTTTACCACAAGAGTATTACTGGAGACAAAGAGACATATTTAATGATGATGAATCATCACTTCACCAGGAAAACATACAAATCTTAAACGTGTGTGTGCACCTACTAACGGAGCTTCAACATATGTGATGCAAAAACTGTCATGACAAAGGGTGAAATAGACAAACACACATCACGGAGGGCAATGCCAACAGCCCTGTCTCAGTAATTAATGGAATACACAGACAAAATTCAGTGAGGGCACAAAATACATGAGCACGACTATCAGTCACCCTGACCTAATCAAAATATTTAGAACATCTCATGCAAAACTGAAGAATAGTCATTCTATTAAAGTAAAAATGGAATGTTCCCAAAATAGACCATGTGCTGGGCAATAAAATAAGTCTCAGTAAATTTCAAAAGGCTGGAGTAAGACATTTTATGCTCCCTGACAATAAAGGAATTTGTATGAGTCAATCACCATGAAACATGTAGGAAAGTACCCAATACTAACAAGTTAAAACATGCAAATGCACATGCACATACTCACACGCTCACACGCACACCTGCGCGCATGCACATAGACATGAATGCACGCAAACGCAATCCATCCGTATGAAGTCCCAAAGCAGGCAAATGAATCTACAGTGATACATTGAGAACAAGGGTTAACACTGAGAGTTGTGTTTTCCGGGAAAAGCCAAAATAAAACTTTTTAGGGTAGTGAGACATTCTGTTGACTGAAACATTGATTGTGGTACTGATTAAATGAGTGTATACATTTTCCCAAACTCATCAAATATATCAAATTGTGTAATTTGCTGTATGTAGATTTTAATTCAATAAAAATTATGAAGGAAACAAACTGAAATAAAAGATGGTTAACTACCCTCTATGCTCTTTTCTGTCTCAGTAATGGAAATAGTCCTTTGTGAATCACAGATGTACCTGCTTGGCACCAGAAAACAAACTCCATCATACTTCCAGGCAATGGCAGGGGCCAGTCTTGGCTATTGGAGTCACATGTCACTTTCAGTTTTGGGGACTACTGTTACTACCAAGGAGTATAGAAAAGAGAAAATACTTTGGATAAAAAATGCCCTTATCTTCTTTTTCAGTTTTGATTTTTCAATAGAGTTATAGTATAAAACGAATGAAAATAGTACCTCCACAAAATCTGCTCCAAGTGATTAAACACCTTCTTGCATGTTTCCTGGCTGGCCCTCAGGCTTACTTTCCTTTGCTCTCACTGCCTTCAGAACAAGATCCACATCCTCATGGATCATCCCTTCTTTAAGTTCTAGCCCCTCAGATTCCAGCCCACCGCAAGATCGCTCTCACTTCCTAGATGCTGCTGTCTCTCCAGAATCAAGATAATGTCAGTCCCTAAACTGAGGAACTATAACAAGGATATTGATGCCACATTGTTATGTTTGAGGAAGCCACTTATTCAACCCCGAGATTCCTCAATGTTGATGGAACATTTACCACCCTCTGAGTAACTCAAGGAATTAGGGAACAAAAACGATCATTCTGTGCCCCTCCCATAATAAAGTTTGCCACAAAATGCAGGCTCATTAAAGCTTATTTTATTGAATGTTTATACCATTATTAATGCTTAAGGAATTTATACCATTCATAAGATTTACTTAATAAACTTACCAGGGCGGGGGGGGGGGGGATTCCTGATCAAAGAACCCACGTGAATGTTAGCAACACTAATTGATGTTGAAAAACCAACACCTGTTAGTAAGAGAGATTTCTGAGGTCCTGGGGTCAACCCAGTATTCTCGTATATTCTAAAATTTTCCTAGTACTCAAAAGTCTCCAAAATGTCTGTTAGAATGGAGAGAGCCAGTGATGTCTGATTTTGCTTAAAGTGAGTTCCCTAGATCTCAAGTACTGAGATGGGAACGGGTCAATCCCAGGATCTCATTCAGTGTGTTCCAAGGGTGAGTTACACAGAGTGAAGTCAGTAATTGTAAGTTGATATGGTTCTTCAGCTGGCCCAGCAACTGGTGATCCATCTCAGAATGACGCAGAGTCAACGAAGTGTAGGATTCCCAATGATGCACTGATCATTCCGGTATTGGAAAAGCCAAGCGTTTGGGGACAAAAAAAATCATCATATGGCTGACACATGGACTTGAAGACACTCCTACCAGCCAGGTAACTGTCACTGATGCTTTTCATTGATGAAGCCACCTTAAAGAAAGCTGTTTTACAGCGATTCTCTAAGAAAGTAAAATACTAACAGGAAAGGGAGAAAACATGTAACTGCTGTATTCCAGTGAGCAAAGTTTGTTGGCTTTATTTGCTGTTACTATTTTTGTTGAGTGTTGGGAGTTTACACAGGGGTAAAATGATCATGCTAATGATATTCTTTGTTACTATTCAACCATGAAAAGTACAAAATAAGTTCCAGGGCCAGCCCCGGTGGCCTAGTGGTTAAGTTCAGTGTGCTCCACTTTGGTGGCCTGTAATTGGTTCTCAGGTGTGGACCTACACTGCTCTGTTAGCAGCCATGCTATGCTGGCAACACATGTACTAAAAGATGGAGGGAGATTGGCATGGGTGTTAGCTCAGGGCAAATCTTCCTCAGGAAAATAAAATAAAATAAAGTAAGTTACAAATTTCTATAGCTACAGACATGTTAACTTGTTCCAGGGTATGGAAGGGATTAAAGGACGTACATTTGCATCTTCCAAAGAAAGGCAGGTAAGTCTATAAAAATGTAAAGGCATTTAAATTTCTGACAGTGAAAGTAGACCCTTTAGATGGGTCTTTGTTTTCATAGCAAAATCTCCTTTGCAAACCAGCCCCGACATTAATTTAAACAGATGTAAGTTTTGAAGGCATCTTTGTTGAAATGACTTTGACAGATGCTACTTTCATCAGTAAAAGCAAGGAAGCAAGGGCAATACAAATAGGCTCCAGCAGACTTCATTTGTCCACAAAAACTGAATCTTCTTTCTCTATTCATGATTGACAGTCTTAGACAAAAATGGTAGAGTGGGAATTAAAACACATTTTGATAGCAAATGAGCTCCAGTATGAAGAGTGTTGGTGTGTATCTGACCCACAGTCTGCAAGTTTCCAGCAGGATGCCGTGCAGCTTCATGCGGACTCAGAGCTCCCTCTCACTTGCCGATGGTCACACAGCCACTTTTCTCTCTTCAATCAGAGGCGTCTGGAAGGACAACATAATCCATTCTCAGTGAAATAATCTCAGTCCATTCTAGGGGAAATCAGGAGTCCTGCCTAGGAATCACCTTGCCATGATATGTGGAGCTAACATAACACTTTTTTTTTAATATTATATCTTTAAGAGAGAATTTCAAACAATCTGTTTCATTCACTGAATAAAAGAAAAGGAAAGAAAAAGAAGGGAAGAAAAGACTATTTTCAAGGCAATAAAGAAATGGCCATGTGCATTCTGTGCACGATCTGCCGTGAAGAACCACCAGCAAAGGCGCAGCAGGAACAGACGCCCCGAGGCAGAGGTTCCACAGGCTCGGGGAGGGGCTTAAAATCAAACGAAGCCAAACAGAAGCCTGAGTGATGGAATTGACCCTGCCACCTCCATAGCCCCACACACCACTCTAAACACTAGCAGACAGTAAAAGAGGATTAGGTGAAAATAACAGATAACTCACCAGCAGTGGATCTCTGCATAACTAGCCTCAACGCCAATGGAGGGGCAGAACGCAGGGAGATAAAGAACATCTTCCAGGGAGTCACCAGGTGGAGCATCCAGCGACCAGCTCCCCACAGTCTCACACAACAGTATCTCTAAGTACTGGTCAAAAAGAACCACGTGCATTGAAGGACAAGGTGATAGAACCGCTGAAAGAGATGAAAGGGGAGCTCATGGACCACAGGAAAGAGTGGGAGAGAACTAGAAGCTGCAGAGACAAATGCTGCATTTATTGATTATGATTTAATGATTATAAAAAAGATTGTTGATGTTTCTGAAAAACATGGAGCAGAAAACAATGTTTAATGATTTCATTGAATAAATATTTTGTGAACTAACTTATGTCTCCAAGTTAAAAGGGCATACCCCTTCCCAGGAAATGAGCCATACAACACTTTCAGCCCAAGAACAACCTGGGTGTGAGCTGAATTAAGTGGGGAAATAATTATAAAATAAATGTAGAACTCAATATGCAAAGGGGAATCCCTGGCAAGTCTAGACGTCCCTGCAGCATCTATGACAGAAGAAATGAGAGCATTTTAGACACACTCAAGTTTCCCTAAATTATAGAGGAATCAGATTCAAGCTATGCAAACCCAAGAATCTTTGTTAAAATTACTCTGAAAAATTATGTAATACATAAAATAATAACTAAAGAATAGTGAAATCACATAAAATAATTGCAAACAAACTTGCACCCATCACTGTGAAGTAATTTAAAGTACACTAAGACCAAACTGTATGAATAATCAGTGCAGGACAGAAGGAAAACATCAGGCATCTTGAAATGCAAAAGTAAAAATGCCACCTGCACAAATCAGGAAAGGAAATAAAGGTTTGGTGGGGGTTACTTTTTCATGTCCTCACTTGTTACAGAAAATAATCAATGGGTACTTTCAAAATGAGAACCATTTGAAGAAAACAGCTCTAATCACTTAATATTTTGCAGCATATTTTCTTAACTATAGTGAGATCTTTCAAGAAATAATACCTATTAGGGTATTAGGGTAGATGGTTTTTTATCAGAATGTCACCAATTTTCTTTTTCAGAATTATTTCATTTTATTTTTTCTGTTAATTCAATTTGAATTTGCAAATTGTATTGAAAAACAAGCCTTAAAATCACATCTCAAAGGTATCTCTGAGTGTTCACCAATCTTTTCTTTAGGCTGTCAATATCTCTCTGTATCTCCTGCCCTCTCTCCTCTCTCTTTCTCCACAGACACAGGAGGAAGCCCTGCAGACCTCAGGTCAAGTTGTCCAACAACAGAATCAAGAGCTGAATAAAAAGGAGTTTCAAATCACTAATTTTTGGACTGGCTGGCCATCCATCCAACTAATGGATCATGTAACTATACTTTTCCTCAATTCCTCATCTACAAAGCATGGGGTGAAATAATAGGATCCTTTAGAGTTGTTAGCATTAAATAGATGGCGCGCCCACTTAACACAGTGCCTACTACAGGTGGGGGCTCATTACAGTTTAGTTAGGATTAAGGAAAAGAAAACCAACTGCTTTACTTATTTATTTATTTCACTATGTTATTGAGAACATATTGGTTTATAAGATTGTATAATTTCAGAAGTACATTATTATGTGTCAGTTTCTGTATAGACTGCCTTGTGTTCATCACCAATAGCCTAGTTTTTATCTTTCACCATATGTATGTTCCCCTTTATCCCCTTCACCCTCCCTTCACCCCCTTCTCCTCTGGTAACCACGAATCTGTTCTCCTTTTCTATGTGTTTGTTTATTGTCCACATATGAGTGAAATCATAGAGTATTTGTCTTTCTCTGTCTGACTTATTTTTCTTAGCATAATGTCCTCAAAGTCTATCCATGCTGTCACAAGTGGCACAGTTTTGTCCTTTTTTATGGCTGAGTAGTATTCCATTGTGTGTGTGTATATATATATATATATATACATATATGTATATATTGGCTTCCTCACCCACATCTGGCCCCCACCCTGGCCAACCCCCTTACCAAATTAAAAACAAAATCACTCATTGTTATTTCTCCTTTGATATTCTTCACACAATCCTCATCTACAAATGGACTTTTGATTGAGTCTTCCCTAAGATCCTGCTCTGCCATTATTTTGGGTTTTTTAATTTAATTTTATGTTCCCTTGATTGCATTTTATTTAAAATCAGCTTTTAACTTTCATCAGCTTCGTTCATATATATACACACACATCTTCTTTATCCATTCATGCATTGATGGGTACTTGAATTGCTTCCATGTCTTGGCTATTGTGAATAATGCTGTGGATGTGTAAACCTCTTTGAATTGTTGATTTCATCTTCTTTGGATAAATACCCAGTATTGGGATAGCTGGATCATATGGTATTTCTATTTTTAATTTTTTGAGAAATCTCCATACTGTTCTCCATAGTGGGCTCACCAGTTTGCATTCCCACCAGCAGTGTATGAGGGTTCCCTTTTCTCCACATCCTCTCCAACATTTGTTATTTCTTGTTTTGTTCATTATGGCCACTCTGATGGGTGTGAGGTGATATCTCATGGTAGTTTTGATTTTCCTTAATAAATGCAGAGAAAGAATTTGACAAGGTCCAACATCAATTTATGATTTAAAAAGCTCTCAATAAAATGGGTATAGAAGGAAAGTACATAATAAAGGTGATATAACAAACCCACAACCAACATCATACTCAACAGTGAAAAACTGAAGGCCATTCATCTGAGAACAGGAACAAGACAAGGGTATCCACTCTCACCACTCTTATTCGACATAGTACTGGAAGTTTCAGCCAGAGAAATTAGGCAAGAAATCAAAAGGATACAAATTGTAAATTAACAAGTAAAACCCTCACAGTTTGCAGACGGCATGATTCTACAAATAGAATACCCTAAAGACTCAACCGAAAGATGGTTAGAAATAATCAACAATTATAGCAAAGTTGCAGGGTGCAAAATCAACTTACAAACATCAGTTGCATTTCTATACTCTAACAACGAACCAGCAGAAAGAGAAGTGAAGAATATAATCCCGTTTACAATTGCAACAAAAAGAATTAAATATCTAGGAATAAATTTAACCAAGGAGATGAAAACCTATACACTGAAAATTATAAGACATTATTGAAAGAAATCAAAGAAGACACAAAGAAATGGAAAGATATTCTATGTCCATGGATTTATAGAATATACATAAAGTATCCACATTCCCTAAAGCAATCTACAGATTCAATGCAATCCCAATCAGAATCACAATGACATTCTTCCCATAAATAGAACGAAGAATCCTAAAATATATATGGTACAACAAAAGATCCTGAAAAGACAAAGCAATCCTGGGAAAAAGAACAAAGCTGGAGGCATCACAATCCTTGACATCAACATATACAAAGACCAACTTCTTTGTTTTATGACCTCAAAAACATGAGGACTCAACACTCATGTGCATGAGAAAAATGTTCTAACATCAGAACCATTTATGCAAATCTCCAGTCTTGAACCGCCGAATTCCTCACCTAGAACTAGTTTGTAAGTGAGCCCAGAACAAGAGAGAGGGAGGAATGAAGACTCCCGGGGAGGGGGGGCAGTGGAGGGTCACACAGCTTCCTCACCCACATCTGGCCCCCACCCTGGCCAACCCCCTTCCCAAACTAAAAACAAAATCACTCATTGTTATTTCCCTTTGATATTCTTCACACAATCCTCATCTACAAATGGACGTTTGACTGAGTCTTCCCCAAGATCCTCCTCTGCCATTATTTTAGGGTTTTTTAATTTAATTTTATGTTCCCTTGATTTAATTTTATTTAACATCAGCTTTTAACTTTCATCAACTTTGTTCAGCAAACGTATTCATGGAAAAAGGAAGGCTGACAGCCAGATGTTCATCTTTAGCTGCTACACATGTAAAGATTCATGTTACCAGTCAGAGCCAGCAGTTCTGAACAGGAAGGTGCCAGTTCTCCAGAAGGAAGAAAGGAAGTTTCAGGGACAAGGCGGTAAACACTTGGAGGAATCATCCATGACTGTTTCTATCCTTATAGTACATTCAAAGAGAGAGAAAGGAAGAGAGAGGGTTTGGCTACAAGAGTTGTTTTCAGACTCTTGGCTGTGAAGGACTATTTTTAATTGATCATGTAACAGGAAGGGGGAAAAATCTGTAACAAGTAAGAAATTGTAACATTGGAAACAATTAAATCCTTCCAGTGGCATGTTCTTTAAATGTCAAGTAATTACAGATGTTAGGGAAAAGTTCAGGAAGCAAAATCACACGTCTTCTGATAAATAGAGCAGAATCTGGCTGCGTTAACCATGTTTGCACACATCCGCCCACCTCTTCAGCTGTAGAGCAGCGACGTCTGTCAGCCAGCATTGCTGCACGTAATCTTCCCCAGGCTGTGAATTCAGCCTATCATTATTTTATATATTTTATATACGTAGGTTATTTGACTTGCCCCTGAAAATTTTTGGTGGAAGCCCCTTATGTGTCTGCTGTTGGGAGAGGTGTACGCTTGCTCCCATAACGAGTTCCTTTTGAGGCTTGTTTCATTTTTTTGAGACGAAGTGTCTCCATGGGAGCCATTTCTGAGATTGACAGAAGCAGGTGCCTTCCTGTTTACCGTGGGAGTAGTACTTGTTCCTGACACGAATGGCATTGGTACTCATGCTGAGAGTGATGGGAGTGAGTTCATTCCTGACATTGGCAAGGGGAGTCATTCCTGAGACTGAATCTGCTCTTCTGCAGAAAACTGGAATAATATTGGTGTTTAGTGAGTATCTAATTATTGGTTATTCCCTGTTAATGTAATTAATAATTATTCTCTGGTAACAATTCTCTGCTTCCTCATCAGTAGGGCTTAATTTATGATCCGGCCTTTCTGAATTGAAAGACAGCATGTGTTGCTTTTAAGAATTGAAATCTCCTATATATTTTCAAACTAATAAAATATTTTACACTTGTGCATGAAAAGCTAGATCCAAGGGCACAAAATTGAGCTTGTATCTAAATCACCAAATATAAATCTGTGAGGAAATGCAGGTTCTAACTCCCAGCTGAGCTATAGCTTTTCACAGGTTAACCCCCTCCTCTCAAAATGAAAGCAATCCTCCTGCTTCTTAGAACCAGCCTTCTCCAATAACCCAGAATTAAATTTGCGTGGTTGTAGGCTTTTGTGTTTAAAACATTCTTCACTATACCCATGGATATACCTATCATTTCAATTCAAGCTACATATTTCCATAAAGATCTATTCCTTCCATCAAAAACACCTGATGTGAAGGCAGTCAGTCCTTTCATGTTTTTCTATTTAGCTGAACTAACTTGTTTCTGACGTCTTATGTAGAACAAACTCGAACTTCAGAACGTTGTCCCAATTGTACACAGAACACCCGTTTGCCCATCACTTAGACTCACAGATTGTTAATATTTTACCACATTTTCTTGATTTCTCATTCCCTCACCCCCTAATCTATCTACACGTTTTGAAAGATTTTTGCCGAATAATTTGAGCATTATTTGCAGACATCAAGACTATTCCCCTAAATACTCCAGCACCTATCCCCTAGTAACCAGGACGTCCTCCTATGTGTCCCAGCTCCTCTGGGCACCTTCTCTTCTCCAGGATCCATCCCAGACCTGGCGTCGAGTTCAGCCTCCCGTCCCTGTGGTCCTCAACCTGATGAGTCCCACTGACTCCTCTTCCATTACATTGACATTTCTGAAAAGTCTAGGATCGTTGTTTTGCGTAACTCCACTCATTTGGAGTGATTGTGTGCTTCTTCCTGATGACAGTCCGAACAAACAGTTGGGGCAGGAACACTGCAGAAGCAGCCTTGAGTTCTCCTCAGGCAACAGGGAGCAACAGGATGAGATTCCCCTAGTGGTGGTGCTGATGTTGCACATTTGGTTAGAGTGGTGTCTGCCAGGTTTATCTGCTTCCAAGTGCCTTTGACTCCGAAATTATTAGGCAATAAGAAATATACATTGATTACATGTATATAATAAATATGCATGGTAAATATCACCTGTGGGATGGTATTTGGAGAGTGTGTTTATCTTATTCAACAATTGTTCACCCAGTGGCGGGTGAGTTGGGACGTGCAGGGGGCTTGTGCAGGGATGTGCGGGAACAAATAGCGCTTACTTCATCAGGGGAGGAGCTGTTGTGCTCAGACCTGAAGCAGAGGCCTGTGGGCAGTGATGTCCACTCATGGCTGGAAGACCCGCCTCGTCACACGACACAGGTGAAAGCTATCGTTTCAAAAATTAGGCATTTTTTCCTTTTACTAAAATTAGGACTGAATTTGCCTATTTAACTGTTTGTCCCACATGGATCCAAGGTAAGCTCTCCAAGTTTATTTCCTCCTACACATTCCAGTTATTAAATTCTGTGTAAGCAAATATTTTTCATGATACTTCAGTTGATGATAGGTGAAACCATTCATATAAAAGAAGAATCTATTCAAACCATCAAATAAAAACTCTTTTGAAGTTTAACATAGTTCTTTAAATCACCATATGCCTCTGAGGAATATGACTTCAATCAATATAGGCAAGGAAAGCATTTAGCTCCCAGGAAGGATAATCGATTACAAAGTCTGTCTGAGAACTCCCATGCTTATGGCTAAAAGGCCAGGAGGGCTTTATGTGTCATGGTAAGTGATTTACTCGAGTAGAAATAAGGCAGAGAGGAATTCTACTTGCCTCTGCTTGCAGAGAGGGTGGAAGGGCTTTGCTCCCATCCTGACAGCAGCCACGCTGGATAAACTAGAGTCACCCGAGTCCACTCGACACCCAAGGTGACAAGGAAAGCAGGTGGCCAGAGATCTGAGAAACGTTGGCCCTCCAGGAGGGTGAAGGCAACACGCGCATCTTGAAAGTGGTGAGAAGATGAGCTGAAATGTTTGACCCCTGGCCACAGACCACGTGGACCCAGGAGAGGCTTTAGAAACCCTGGGGGCCACACACAGCGGGGTGTGCAGCCTCTCTGGGCTCTTCTACCAAGACTCAAAGGGACCTGTACCACCTTGGGGCAAGTGGGGCTGGAGGCACCTCCACCGGGGAGAGGCCCAATGGCCCACCCCACCCCTTCTCCTGTGGGGACATCTGCTGAAGAAAGAAAGCTGTTACCTGGCACCAATGGGTCAGTTCCCTAAGGAGATTAATTCCAAATGCATGTGTGTAACAACAGAGCTTCTGACAGCACGGAGCAAAAACAAGGACTGATGGAGAGAGAGGCGAATCAGTTACAGTTGGAGCTCTCAGCGCCCTGTTGCTAATCAATGCACCAACTGGATAGAAAACCATCAAGGATGGAGAAGAAGCAAGGAACACCATCAGCCAACTGGACCTCCCCATCTGAAGGACATTTCCAGAACAACCCACTGACAACAGCAGGATGCACTTCCTCCAAGTGCACTGGATCTATTCCCAGGACACACCACCTTCAATGCCATAAAACAAAACTGAGAAAATTTTACAAAGTTGAAATCATACCAAGTATGTTCTCTAATCAGGACGGAATTAAATTAGAAACTGGTTAACAGAAAGACATCTGGAAAATCCTCAAATGTTTGAAAATTAAGTGACCCTGTTCTCAATAATCCATGAGTCAAAGAGGAAGCGAGAGGGAATAGAGAGCATCTCAGAGGAGGGAACCTGAGGACACAGGTGCCTTGCTGCTCAGAGGACCATGTCGGCACCCACTGCTTACAGTGGAAAACATGCAAAATCAGTTCTTGAAGATTCCACCCTATACACTAGTAGGAGAGAAGAAATTAACCCAAAGCACCAGAGAGAAGAAGTTAACAGAGAGAAGAACAGAAATCAATTAAATTGACATAGAAAGGTACTAGAGAAAATCAGTGAAACAGAAAGCTGATTTTTTAATAAAGATCCATAGAGTTGAAAAATGTCTAGCCAGACTGATAATGAAAAGATGAGAGAAGAGACAAATTAAAAATATCAAGATTGAAAGAAGAGGTTTTACTAGATATTTTACCAGGGCTTTCAGATGAAATAGGGCACACCCAGGTAAATTTTAACTTCAAATAACAATACATATGGGACAAACTCACACTGACAAACGACTTGTTTTTGTATCTGAAGTTCAATCATCATCATTATTATTATTACTATTAATTATTATACTAAGTCTGGCAACTGTACATACTATGGGCATTTAAATGACAGTGAGTTAATATTATGAAACTTTATGCCAATACATGTGATAACTTAGACAAAACGTACAAATTCCCTGAAAGACAAAAATTTCCAAAGTCCACTCACAAAGAAACATCTCTCCTATCTATTAGAGGAACTGAGTTTGTACTTAAAATCCTTTCAACTAAGATATTCATGGTCAATCTGGTTTCACTGGAAAATTCTAATAAATAATCATAGAAGAAAGAAAATCAGTGCTTGAGAAATTCTTCCAGAAAACAGAAGAGAAAGGAATGCTTCCCAATAACTTATGGGAAGCCAGCATTACCCTGATTAAAAAAAAAAAAAAAAAGCAGACAAATACATTATAAGAAAATTATAGATATATGTCCTCATAAAGACATTGCAAAATCTTTAATATTATTAAATAAAACCTGATAATACATAAGAAACATATGACCAAGTGAGGTTCATTCTGAGAATGTAAGGTTGTTTTTTAATTCATCATATTAACAGACTAAAAAAGAAAAATAACGTGGCTATTTTGAAATGTAAAGAAAAAGCACTGGAAAAAATTCAACGTCCATTTATGACAAAAACATGCAAACTAGAAAGAAAATGGAAGTTTCTTAACCTGAGGAAGAGCATCCATGAAGTCCCACAGCTGACCTCACATGCTGTGGTGTAAAACCAGGACCACGAAGGACGTCTGTCTCACTCTTCCTACCGAGCATTGTACCATGAGGTTCTAGCCAGTACAACACGGCAAGAAAAAGGAATAGCAGGCATTCAGATTGGAAGGGGAAAATTAAAATTATCTATACTTGCAGACAACATGATCGTCTGGGTTGGAAATATTAAATTAGCAGTAGAACTAACAAGTGATTCTGACGAGTTTGCAGGATACAAAGTGGAGATAGAAAAATTAACTGTAATTCTACATGGTATCAACGAACAATGTGAAATCGAAATTTAAGCATACGATTTTGAATAGTACCAAAAACACCTTGAAATACTTAGGTATAAATGTTAATAAAAGTATGTATAAGGTCTGCATGCCAAAAACTGCAAAATACTGATACGGGATAACAGACAAAACCTAAATAAAGGGAAAGAAATATTTTATTCATGGATTGGAAGTCACCATACTTTGAAGACATCAATTTGTCCCAAATTAACGTATAGACTCAGCACAATCACCATAAGCATACGAGCAGGATTTTCTTGTAAAAATTGACAAGTTCATCTAAATTTATACAACAAAGCAAAGAACCTAGAACAGCCAAAATGATTTTCAAAAAGGAGAAGGAAGGAAGACTGACCCTACCTGATTTCAAAACTTAGGATAAAGCCACAAGAATCAGTATGTGTGGTATTGGCAAGTGGGTAGACACATAGGGCAAAAGAGAATTGAAGGTCCACAGACAGACCCCCCACAGACGGGGGTGGCTGACTTCCGACAGCGACAGAGAGACCATTCGGGGAGAAATGGCGACACTTTCAGATCCAGAAATCTATGCGCAGAACGCCTGTCCAGATCTCCTAGGGGTGCAGCTCCCAGTTAAGACGTCGGTGACATGCAGCTGTGTTCCCTCCCGCAATGAGAAGGGAGAAGGGGGGGGCACACAGAAAGAGGATAGACAGAGAGGATGAGAAGAAATGGCGATGTCAGCTCTCTCAGCCTGAGGCAGCTGCTTCCTCCACATTCCCGTCTGAGGTCCATCATTCACCTGCAGGTCCTTGAGTATCAGGGGGCACTGGTTTCTAAGCATGTTTGATTTTTTAAAGGAGGTGATAACATACTAAGTAGATGCTAGCTCAGTTTATCCTTTTTGAGTTATTTTCAGGGTAGAAACAGGTTGACCATATCAAGGCATGCAAATCACATCATCTTTTTCTTTCTCTCCTCTTTGTTTTTTTTTCTTTTCCCTAATTCTCAACCAAAATTCCTAACATCTCAAGAGGGTTGACTGGATATTTGCTACTCTTATATTATACACTAAAAATACAGAAGTAAGATAAAAGTTCTGTTCAGTTATATGCGCTGCCTGGTGTCTTTAAAGTTTCTAATTCATCTCAAAATTATTTTAAAAGTAAACAGGGGAAAGAAACATAAAATAGCTCATTATTTGCTCTATCCAGTCTACTCATGATTCTCTTTTTCATATTGTTAACTAAAAGCAGGAAATACTATTCATTAACAAATACTTTAATTGCACAATTGCAGTTGAGGAGAGTGATTTTGCATCAGTGGTTACCGTCCTCAGATACCACTCTGGTGCCACGTGGTTGGCTCTCTCCAAACGTTGCCACTTAAAATACATACATGTGTCTCCCACTGTGCCTGACATCATTGGTTCCCAGAGGGCAAACCTCTGCAGTCTTGAGAGAGTAGGTGGTATTTGCCTTGAGCCCTGACAACTGGCTCCTTTTCTTTAATTTTTGAATGGGTGACACAACCACACTGTTTAAAAACAATGAAATAGTAAAAATATAAAGAGTCACCTGCGGTGGGGCAGCAACTAGCAAAGCCTTGTTGCTCCCGAGTGGGGGTGCCAGGGCGGGGGCAGACGGGGGGCACCTGCACGGGGTTATTGGTGCTGAGGGAAACGCCCACCATCTAGTGGAGAAGACACGGGATAGAGAGGGCAGAGGCTGGAGTGTCCAGAGGTGGTGCTGTGGGAAGGACACGGTATTCTTTATGGAAAGGATAACCTGAATCCAATGATAAGGAAACATCCGGCACAAAGGAGGAACATTCTATGAAAAACTGGAAGAGTATTTTATTCTACAAAAATGGAAATGTCATGAAAGAAACAGGCTGAGGATCTCTTCCAGACTGAAGAATGAAGGGAGACGGAAGCTCAGGGCAGCACGAGATTCTGGGCTTGATGTTCCGAGGGAGAAAAAACACGCTGTGAAGGGCATTTGGTGTCAACAGTGGATTAGAGAAAGGAAGTGTGTGAATATCGAGTTTACTGAGGTTGATATCGTGTGTGGCTCCAGAAAACAACATCTCTCTTCTTAGGAAATACGCTCTGAAGTTTTAGGGGTGAAGGGACGTGGTGTCTGCACCTTACGTTAAAGTGGGTGTCTACCTAAATGCCAAACCGTCTCTCCTCACCTCATTTGCTGACAAAGAATTTGGGGGAGGTGCCCTGGCATTCTTTCTACTCTCTTCAAATCTTCTCTAAGCTTGAAATTGCTTCCAGACAAAAAGGTAAGAAATAACAAGTGCAATAATGGGTTTTTTTGTGGGGGGTGTTCCTGTTCGGACTTATTTCAATTCAGATGTGGCGTCAAACTTGCGTGTTGATTTTGGCGCCTAGTTTTGTCAACGGTGGTTCAAACTGTGGTCAATGGTGTTTTTGAGAACTGCTTTGTTTCTTTGAGTCACACAAAAAGTTGAAATTCAGCCCGTGGGCGGCCAGGAATCCTGGAAATTTCAGGGGAGCTTCAGATCACTGCACAGTGTGGACTCCTCCTCATCTCTTCACCGTCACTTAGCTCACTGTGTGGCTGCAGTAGGTTGGCACAGCCCAGGAGGGGCAAAGGCTGGTGGGCAAGCCCACCACATCCCCTGAGCCACTCTCAACTGGGGACCTCAGGTCAGATGACGGTGACAACACCTCAGCAGTCTAAACTCTAGCTTCAAAATGAAACAGCACAACGGAAAGACAATTCAACCCCACGTCAGTCCTTTCAGGGAGCAGACCCATCGTGTGTTCATTAGGTAAACGTCAGGCCCCACATGACCGTGAGCCTCTGCTTGTGCTGCTAGTTTTCCCAGCGGAGCAATGCTGCATCCAGACAGTGTGTGTCCTTTCCCAAGTCCGGCATCTGCTATTCCCCTCCTTTGGGTCCTAAAAGATCCATCTGCCCCTCTCTGTGCAGTTACTGAAAGCTCAGTATCTTAGTAGTGCTCTTATTTTTATTTCATTTATTTTGCTTTATGATGGTGGTCGTGTCAAAACATTCTGTGGGACAAGGGTGTTTATTCCAACAATGGAATTTGTCTGTCTGTCTGGAGGTCCACTCTCTCCCTGCTTCTCCTGAGTCAGGTGTGGCAAGTTACTGCTTCCTGATCATTACGTAGGAAGAGGAACTTCCAGGTATGCCCAGCGTACGTGAGGAAGGTTGCCAGGGAACGCAGCTTTAGAAGAGCGTCGCAATGTTTGCAGCATTTCGCTCTTAAATTGCACCTCAACTGATTATAGAGAACACAAGTAATGGGGCCACAACTTGGACCCATGTGCGCTGCCTGAGAATCTCATTTGACAGCTGTCCTTGGGAGAGATTCCCCCAAATGAAGCCGTCTGCCTTTCAGGTAGATAGACATGGGTGTACATTTAGATAGCTACAAATGTAGGTACAGGTTTAGGTTGACATTTAGACTTGCATTTGGACAGGGCATGGTTATGTATTTTCAGGTTTGGATTTAAGGTAAGTATAATATATAATGAACCTGTAACTTGCCTGATGACAAGACAGGAGGGTTAGGACGCCCTGGGAACCTGACGATGGGGCGCGAGGGTTAGGATGCTGTGCTGTGGGCACCCTAACCCTAACTGTAGCCCTAGCCCTAGCCTTAGCCCTAACCCTAAGCCTAACCCTGTTGATGAGACAGGTGGGTTAGGATGTCATGGGCCACTGGTGATGAGATGGGAGGGTAAGGACACATTAGGAATTTAACAGAGACAATTATCCAATAAAATTTTGTTCCAGAAACAGATTAAGCTTCTCAAATCATTCATTTAGTTTTGCCTGGGTAAAGGCATTTTCTGTTGTAATTCAACCTAGAGGAGAAGAAGAAATTTGAAATCACTATGGAGATATTCACCCTCTTTAGCTGGTAGAGAATTTCTCATCGCATAAATGTAAATTTGCTTCAGATTTTGACACCTTTGAGGCGTTAAGAATAGAAAAATAATTCACAATTTAAATTTGTCTAAATTTAAATCTTTCTGTTTAAATTTCCACATTCTTTTAATTATCATGTTAATTCAAACATTTCTTCTCTTCATTTCTATCCTCTTCAATTTTCTCTTGTTTCCTTCCAACATAAAATATGAGTTTGTTCTTGTGTACCTTTATGTGTGTGAGTATATTTATTTGAAATAAAAACGTATACACACATATACATACAAGTGAGTTTTACTTTTGAACATTTTCTTTGGACTCAACAATATATGGCCACACATTTTACTTATTTCTTGCAACATTTGTCTGATGTTACATTTGCTTTCCCAAATTATTTTCAGAAACAAGGAAGCTGGATCTCAGGGAGGTTAAATTAGCAACAATTTCATTAAAAAGTCATTAAAATTTATTGTGTAATTTCTTGAATTATACACAAAATGACTACTATTTAGTTCTTTTATGTGTGTACCGATGCATTTGTGGGGAATGTATGAGAGTTTACAAATTCGGTGTGGTAGAATCTATCAGTATTCTCTCCATTGCTTTTTTTCTTTTATTATTCTTACCAAAAACCTGAGCAGTCACTTTAATATTCTTCACTTTTGAGTCTTTGTTACAAACAAAACTAAAATTGAAAATTTTCCTGCATCCAGTGGTAATATATCACCTTTTATACATGTTTCCAACTTCTTTTCACATCTCCATTATTCCTGATTTTATCTTTTGAGCTTTTGTGACTAGATCTATTTCTAAAAGTCGCATTATGTGGACCATCATTTGGGAAGTATTGCTCTTTACCATTTGACTACACATCACCTTTGTCTTTTTAAGCATATTTGAATTCATGTGTCTTTATACAAGATGAAATCCTACCTTAGATACTGCTGCTTCTCCTATTTTAAAATCCTTCTGTTACATTCTTTTCTTTCCAAGTCTTTGGGAATTTTATCTTGGATTAGTGACTTAGGCACTAATTAGTGATATGTATCATTAAATTATTACTATTTTATGTAGTTATATAAATTAATTGTACATTTTCCTTCAAGTTTTTTACATATAGTTTTTTAGAAAACAATATTCTTAACCTAACTTTACTTTCACTGCTTTTGTTTGTTTCATAACTTCTTAGCTTTTTAAAAAATTTATCTTTCTATATTGTGCACAAATACATATGAATACACTTTCTACAGATGATGAATAGAGCCCTACTCACAGCATTGATGCTTTTTATGTTTTAGTGCAGACTTTTTTTCTACCTTCTGCGTACTTTTTCTTCTTTCTCAATAATGCTTCAACGGACATGCCCCCAGTCAACTACTATAATAATGACTCCTTATTTCAAAGGCTGTGTAAGATTCCTGGTGTGGCTGTATTACATATTTGGTGGTCTTTCATATTCTTTCTCATAAAATTGCTATTACTGCCACAAAAATATGTGGGGACTGTTACGTTAAAACTGTGCATGTCTATCTGTGGCAATTTTGTTCCCAGGGGACACTGAACAATATCTTGAGACATTTTTGGCTGTCACATTGAGGAGGGGTGGGTAGAGGCCAAGGATGCTGCTGAACACCCTACAATGCACAGGACAGAGCCCTTCACAGAGAATGACCTGCACAGAATGTCAATAATGCTAAGACTAAGAAACCCTGCATTAAAGAATATCCACATTTTTAATATTTATAGCTGTCTTCAGATGATTTCCCCAACGTTGTAAGACTTCACGTTTCTTTCAGCAAAATTAGAGAGCACCTCTTTTGCTACCTGTTTAAAAGTCCTAACTCCAGTCAACATGAGAGATCTTTCCCCAGGCTGATGAGTGTGGAAGAGATCTTTTCTTGTACTTTTAAATTATTTCATTGTTTGAAAAAAGATTCATATATTTGATCACCAAGGCATTTGCCTATTATTACGTGTCCATATATTTTAAGCTTATTTTTACACAGCTACATTTCAAATCTATTTTACACATTATTTCTACTTTTATAACTTTTGGTTGGATATTTTTGACCACAAAATAGTTTTAAGTTTTAAATTTTTAAATATATCTATGTTCTTACTTCTGATTTTCTCACCTTAATTTTGACGGTTTTGTCCACTATTAGATTTGATATGTAGATTTTGTATGTTATCTAAAATGTACTGTTTACACTGGGGACTTTAATCTCTCTGGTCTTTAAAGATGTGTGATATAAAGAACCACTTAACTTTCTTTCAGATAGCCATCTGTGCTAGATTTTATTCAACGGTCCAGTTTTTTCCAACTAAGTTGAAATACAGCCTTTCCATATGGTAAATGTCCGTATCTACTGAAACTTAATTCCTGATTCAGTCAACAAATAATAATGCCATATATGCTATATGCCAGAAAGTTCTAGGTAGATTTAATGCTATACTCTCTTATGTCCAGGTCTTCGCTAATTCAATTACAATTCCATGTTGATGTTATTCATTTTCTGTTATTGTATATCATATTTTAGTTATTTTTTGATGTCCCATTCAAATTTGTTTCAGACCATTGTATGAAATCAGCCTACTTAACTGGTTTCATGCTCTTTTCCATTCCTTTTATTTCATAACTTCTCATTTGCTTAAATTTGTTTCTATACAAGTGCACGTATATTCACATACTTTTGGGAAAAACAAAGGTGAACAATGCAAGTGAAGTCCCTGTTTCGTTGCTACTTACATTATATGGCAAAGTACAGAGTACAATAAAAAGTGTGTATGACATAATATGCCCATAGAAGAAGTCAATGAATAAAGTGATTTGGGGTAAAAATACAGTCTGAGAAGGAGTTTGCATGTTGGACAAAGACCAGAACCAAGACTAGGGTGTGCCCATTGGACTTGTCAAAAAAAGAGATCAAACCCAAAGTCTAAGAATAACAAAGGAAAAATAGGAGGGCTTGCCTCCTATGTTATCATACTATATTAAAAAATACTGTCAAATAAATATTGAACAGGACCAGGAAACACAAGTCTTCTACTCTTTGATATTTAAAAAGTCCAACTTTTGGGGCTGGCCCAGTGCTGCAGTGGTTAAGTTCACACGTTGCACTTTGGCGACCTGGGATTCACTGGTTTGGATCAAGGGTGTGGACCTACACACCACTTGTGAAGCCATGCTGTGGCAGGCATCCCACATAAAATAGACGAAGATGGGCACAGATGTCAGCTCAGGGCCAATCTTCCTGAGCAAAAACAGGAGGATTGGCAGCTGATGTTAACTCAGGGCTAATCTTCCTCAAAAACAAATAAATAAATATTTTTTAAAGCCCATCTTTTGTTGTATTTTGTATATTTCCTTTTGTGAAATGTTCGTGTTTTAGTTTTGCTCATTTTGTGCTTGAAGAGTTCAATCATAATGTGTTTCATAATGTAAACATATCAGTGCTTTTGCCTTTTGAACACTGTTTTTGTTCTCTCATTTTCTGCTGGACATCAGGAGATATAATGCGAATTGGAATGCCACCAGAACAGGGATACTTTTACTTTCTCATGGTCTCTCAGGGATCATCTGAGATACTAGATCTTTTTCTCCTCATGTTCACTTCATTTTTCTCTTCTCTGTCTTTATTGAACAGATGGCTTATGTTTCTTTAAAGTAAGGAGGAAAATGAGTATGCCAATAGGGATCCCCAAGTCGATCTGTCCATAGGAAGCTTACTAACTTGAATTTCTGGTACCATTTTTACGTTCTTTAGGGGAAAGATAACATGATCTGGCCAGCTTGAGGCATATCCACTACTGGCTGAATTAGTGTGACTGGGGGCAAGAAAGGCAAGGTAGTAAGCGACCCAGGAGGCCACGGTTTTTGTGGTGTGTGCATGTATGTGCACATATGCATGTGTGTGTGCTCTTTGTTGAGTGAGAACAGTCCTCAGAGCAGGGTTTCTGGGTTCATATATCCCAAGGTGACTCATAAGTTAGAGGCCAGAACTCAATCAACAGAAGTAACTAAAGGGGGTTGTCAATTTCAATTCAAGGGACACCGTTATAACAAAATGAACAAAGACCTACAAACAGTTCATGGGTGGGGGATCCCTGTGTCCTGCAGTTTCAGCTGTCATAGGGCATTCTCTTCATGCCTCAAGCTTCTCTGACACTGTCTCTCATCACTCCCTTCCTTGTTCATTGTCCTTGACACACTGGTTTCCTTTTGAGATTTGACTATCTGAAACAAGCACCTTCCTCAGGGCATTTGCAATGGCAGTTCCCCCTGCAGGGCACACACTTCCCTGGATAACATCAATCTCCCAGCTATCTTCCTTGACTTCTCTGTTCAAACGTCACTTTCTTTGCAAATCTTGCCTGAACTTCCAGTAAAAAATAAGACCCCATCCTCTCTCTCCTTTAAACCTGCTTGAGTTTTCTTCATAGCTCCTGTCACTGTAGGACATGATTTTTAAAATATTTTATGTGCTTATATTCTTTCTCCATCATTGGATTGTAGGGACTTTTTGTTTTTCATCACCCTATGTTCATTGCCTACATAGTGCCTCGTATATTGTCAACACTCAATGTGAATTCATCAAATAAATAAAAAGTATTCTTACTAAAACATAGTATGCATTATGCTTGAAGAACAGTCTGAGCATGGAAAAGAAATTTCTAATGAGAAATGGAGCTAGGTGTTTCCAAAAGGTGACCAGTCCATACACATATATTAAAATGAATTTCTTGACTCTAAAATATAAACGGTAGCATTTATGCTAGGTTACCAGTGCTCGCTTGTGTGAAAATTACTCATTTTTTTCTCTGTACTGGTAGTCACCTCCAACATATGGAATCAAGGAACCTTACAGGAGTTTCAGAATTTCTTCTTCTGGGATTTTCAGAGAAAGCAAAATTTCAGTGCCTCATATTTGGGCTTTCCCTCTCCATATACCTGATCAATCTGTTTGGAAATCTGCTCATCATCTGGGCCATTTGCCTACACTCATCCAGGTCATCTCATCACACCTTCAAATACCTGTGTACTTCTTCCTCTCCAACCTCTCCTTTGTAGGCATTTGTTTCACCTCCATCACCATCCCAAAGATGCTTGTGAATATAGAGACAGAAAACAAAGTCATGACCTATGCAGGCTGCACCACCCTGATGTATTTTTCTTACTCATTGCAGTATTGAACCACCTCGTTTTGACTGCGATAGCCTATGACCAACTTTTGGCCATTTGTTATCCACTGCACTACATGGTCCTCGTGAAACAACTACTGTGTGGACTTTCTGGTGTCCTGGATCATGAGTAGTTTTCATTCCCTGTTACAATGCTTAATGGTGTTGTCACTATCCTTGTGTGTAGACATGGAAATCCTTCCCCTTTTGCGTGAAATCAAACAGGTGGTCTAACTTGCCTGTTCTGACATCTTTCTTAATAACATGAACTGGGCTGCTGGCTGGTGGTCTCCTCGCTGGTATAATTTATTCTTAGTCTAAACAGTTTCTTCAGTATGTGGAATCTCATGAGCTCAGAGAAGCATAAAGCATTTTCCACATGTACATTTCACTTCTCAGTTGCCTCCTTATTTTATTGTACGAACCTAGGATTGTACCTTAGCTCTCCTACTACCTACAGCTCAAACTCAAATGCAATAGCCTTGGTCATGTGCACTGTGATCATACCCTTGTTGAACACTTTCATCTACACTTTGAGGAATAAAAACATAAAAAGGGCTCTGAAAAGATTCTTTGAGAAGGAAATTATAAAACAACCTATTGTCCTTGGACAGATGCACATGATAGCAAGGCTTAAAACATCAGAGCCAGATATTGCGATTCTTTGATCAGATTGTGACGGGAGAATTTATTCCTTCTATTTAGCTGTTCTTCTTGAAAATGTAGACTTTAATATATAGTGTGTATTATAATAGGTCATTGGATGTCATTCCAACAACAGGATACTGTTCTCTTATTTAGCTTGGTGTCCACATTGGCTAACATAGTCACGTAAAACTGATAATTAAATACAGGTCTCCAATTGTAGTCTTTGTAGAAACATATATTTCAATAAATACTTTAAATTAATATGATCATAGAGTCAGAGATGATGTTAATTACGATAAGGCAACATTTTAAGTTATAAATGTATGACTATGCAAACTATTTTTTGTGGCTTACATTTGCTTATTAATGTAGGTAAGATTGATGCCCATGTGTAAAGTCGATTATCATTGAAGTGGAGGATTGTTTGGTGTAATTATATTTTATATTGAATTACCTTCTTACTTCTGCTTGAGAACCTCCATTACTGCCTACAAATATGATTACTTCCATTGCTCTAAATGAATATCTCCCCCTTTAGTAAATTTTGTCAAAATCACTAAAAGTGTACTGAATGAACAATATCATTATCATCCATTATATGTCCTTTACACAATATAATATATACTAATTATTATGTATTATATATAAATGTTCAAAGGATGACTCACTAAAGAGCTTGAATTCTTGTCCAGTCCTATGAATCAGAGTCACACAAGTTTTGCACAAACACGCACATCATTTCAAATTCTTTGGTTCCCTATTAGGAACCTCAATGGAGTCAATGTTTAATAGAGTTAGATGAAGTAATCTTGAATAACAGAGTAATCATGAATGATATCTTCAAATATCAGAACAAATGCCTAGAATGAGAAGTGACAATTATAATTTCCTTCAGTTCTGTTCACTTTGGTTATTGTATCAGCTGTTGCTGCAATAATGTCATTCTAAAAGCAAATGGCTTAATATAATGCATTTATTATCAAGTTGGATTATATTGAGGGGAGTTGTTCTGAGCTCTGGTCACCCACTAATGGGCCTATTGTCAGCTGTCAGTCTCTATACTGTGTATCTTGGGTGAATACATAATGTGTGCAATTGTAGTGCTCGTCTGTCTTGAACAATTTTAGTTCAGTTTGCTCCTTTTATATGTGAAGATCAGTCTTTAGCTTATGGAAAAAATGGGTTTATCAAATGTTAATTACTTATTTTAATTCCACTGTTCTCATATTCATATATGACACTTTGCCTTCGTCCAAGTTAGAAGACATATTTCCCAACACTTTAGGTGTGATTCAGCTACATGTGCTCTAAATCCTTCTTTGAGCCATGCACCACCAAAAATTTTTAATTATTAACTAATGCACTGAAGTTTAATTACATAAAATAAACTTCACATATTTAAAGCATACATTTTTTAAAAAATTAAAGGACCATACAAGAATTAAGAGTATATACTACATGGTTCCATTTATGTATAATTCAAAAAGGTGTACAACATGTTTTTCTTTTTAAAGATTGACACCTGACCTAACATCTGTTACCAATCTTCTTTTTTTTTCCTTCTTCTTCTCCCCAAAGCCCCTCAGTACATAGCTGTGTATTCTAGTTGTGAGTGCCTCTGGGTTGTGGTATGTGGGACACCGCTTCAGCATGGCTTGAGGGGTGGTACTATTGTCCGCACCCAGGATCTGAACTGGGGAAACTCTGGGCCACCAAAGTGGAGCACACAAACTTAAGGACTGGGCCATGGAGCCAGCCTCCAAAATGTGTACAATATGTTTTAACTGTTTTGTCATGTCATCATTACAAAATTTACTCACCTGAGCCTCAATTTCCTTATCTCTGAAATTAATGTGAGACCATTTACACTAACTTCAGATGAATGTTGTGAAGAATAAATAAAAGATGTAGAAATACTTTGTTGAGTGCAAGTAAAACGTTCAACTTTAGGAGAATGTGTATGTATATGCATGTATGCATTTGTATACATCCTTGTTTCACAGAAATACACACTTGTATATGTACACACACATAAACTCATTTAAATCCCATCTATTATGTTGAAAGAAAAGCTGCCCGGGGCGCCCACGCCGCCGCTGCGCACGGCCGGCGCCGTCTAGGCCCCTCGCCCCCGCGCTCCGCGTCCCGGCGGGGCCGCAGACGGCGATGGAGACGGCGCCCGCCCGCCGCCGCCGCGCGTTTCCTCCCCGCGGCGCGCCTCGGAGCGCGCGCCCCCGCCCGAGGCCCGGGCCGGCGCCTGGAGGACGCTGCTCGCGCCACTGCCCGGCCTGCTGCGCCGGTTGCTGGCGTGGGGCCGGCTCTTCGGCGCGCTCGTGCCGGCGCTGGGCCTGCAGCCCGCCGCGCCCCCGCCGGCCCGCCGCCTCCGCGCCGCCGCCGCCGCCGCCGCCCCGCCGGCCCCCGAGGGCGGCCGCCTGCCCGAGCGCCGCGCGCGTCCCGCTCTGCCCGTGGGCGGCCCGCCAGAAGGCCGCCCTCTGCGCGTGGCGGGGCTGGAGCTCCCGCCGCCGGCCGCCGCTGCCCGCGCGGAGCAGGACCCCGGCTACCACAGCCTGGAGGAGGAGGAGCACGGGCTGCCGCGCGCGCACGCGGGGTCCGAGCACACCGCCAGGCCAGCCTGCGGCAACCGGCTCATCGACTACATCCTGGGGGGCGGCCCGGCGGAGAGCGGCTCCGACGGGAGGACGCCGCGGACGACGGCTTCGACAGCGGCAGCTCGCTCGCCAAGTCGGACCCGGAGCCGGACGCCAAGGGCCTGAGCCGCTGCGCGCCCCGGCCCCCCGGGCTACTACCTCAGTTTGTAATCTACCGGTCGTTGTTTTATGCCTCTCTGGTTTGCTCTAAAAACTGCCGCCAGCGTTAATATGTGTATTCATCCGTAAACACTCTGCAGGTGCGACAACGTGCAGGCGGGCCTGATTTTCGCAGAGCCTTTGTTCTGTGTGTTCTGCGTCCCTCCCCGTTAGGTAGTCGTAGGGGTGTGTTTATGGAGCGTGGTGGAACACCGTCGAAACAGGCTAGTTTCAAGCCCCAGCTGTGTCAGTGGGAAGGAAGGCGGCATTCGCCTTGAAAAAAGCTTTTGGAAAATGTGTAGGCATTCTTTGAAAACCAGACCGAAGTATACTTTTGTTTCAGAGACTTAGGTTGTGTTCTGTGTTTCCGAAATCTAGGACCTTTGCATATTTGAAAATAGTGCAATATTTTTACATTTATTGGATTTGGGAAATTGTTCCTTGGGATCCCACCCTCAGTGCTCAATGAGGAAAAGCTTGGTTAGGAGTGGTTTGCTGCCCTCCTCTAAAGGCAGTGGCCAGACGGGTGTGAGCAGGATAGGGGGGACCGTTTGTAAGTTGGACCGAGGAGAAAAAGTTCCTGTCAGTTTCATCCAATTTTAGTTGTTAGAACAAACTTGAACCCCCATAATCTCAGAAAATCCTTGTAAGTTTTAATGGAACATTTTACACACTTCAAGTCTTGCAATGGTGCTTTAAGTATCAATGTAGCATGTGAAAGGCTTTGTACAGACAGGTGAAATTTCCTTTTCTGAGTGTGGAAATGTGATAACAGCACCTCTTCATCTTTAACTTGAAATCAAAACTATCAGATTTTATTTTTCTATAATTTAGGAAGGTGAAGTTAACAGACTAGAAGACTTCTAAATTGGCTTCTACAGATCCAGTAATTTAAATGTAACCAGTTCAATGGGATTTTATAGCTAAAATTGTATTTGTGTATATAACAACTAATCTGTAAATTGTAATAAATGTATTTGCAATTATTAAATGTTACATGATATTTCGGTTCAACTGTAAAAAAAATATTATGCAATATGTCAGATGACTACACGCATTATAAAGGAAGTATAAAGAAGGGAGTGGATAGGAGTTTTATTTTTTCTTGATGTTTAGGCAAGACCAGTACAAAAGTTGACCCTTCAATCAAGACCTCAAGAAAGAAAGGGCAGGAGCCACAACCATACTGGGAAATATGTGGCTGGCAGAGGAAATGGCCACTGCAAAGGCCCTGAGGATTATAAAACTTTCAGCAATTCAAGTCCAAAAAAGGAAGCAACTGTGATAAGGGAAATAAGCATGAAATAGAGTAATCAGAGATGGTGTCAGACGATTTGAAGGAAACAGTTGGTCTCGCTGCTGGTTAAAGTTCAAGACAAAGGAGTCACTATCCACACTATATACTTTTGTACTTTATAAATTTGGTGGCAAAGGCAGCCTGTAAATTGAAATAGATTCCCCCTTAATACCATCTATTGTTTGAGTTATGGCCTCTGTATTGTAAGAGTCACCATGGAATATATGGGACTATGTCTTCCTGCTTTGAGGATGGATCTCACACTACAAGGCACAAAGACACATACACACAAACACCAGACCTTTGCTTGTTGGGCTGTGTTCTTACCATGCTTTGAGTCCTACTGATTAATTGAAGAGTGTGTATAAATCAAACTGGCCAGATCAATTATCACTCCCCTAAAGAATGTAGAAGTGGTACCTGAAATTCCAGTTAGTAACTTCCTGTGTACAAATAAAATTGAAAATCCAGATTGGTACACTCAATTTCTACCCTGTATTTAAAGAAACGTATGCATTTTTTCAGTAAACTAAAAGAGAGAGAGACGAGAGAGAGAGAGAAATGAAATGGACATGAATGAAGAAAAGACCAAACAGTTCAGGTGGTCTCTGAGAGACCATAAAGAAGAAAAAGCATCCTTGGTTCTAATGACATTCCAACCCTTGTTATATCTCCTTGATGCTTAACAAAAAAAAAATAAAAATAAGGGAGCAAAAATAAATTTGGCCATAGGACAAATGTAGTGATATCTTTATACTACAGACTAAACACTCCAAAAGAAAAATCTACTAAGGAAATAAACCAACACTTCACCAAAGAAAATATTCAAAGAATATCAAAGGCTGAGCTTATTATATATGAAGCAGTAGAAGAGTTGTTTTTTCTGTGCCTATTCCACATTTATTTGACCAATTAGATTTTCTATGATCTTATAGGGGATGAGTAAAATCCCTTTCACTCTTCTAATGTGGTATCTTTTCTTTGTTTTTCCTGGGCTTTGAGTTTTGATCTCTGTTTTCACAAATACAATGGGCACTCTCTAGTCTGATTCTGGCCTTTGTATAACATGCTAATGCCTCTTCGTACCATGCTCTATAAAATTTTGCTTATTCCATGGCAATCCATCCTCTGACTCCAAATGACAATCTTCATAAGATTTATGCCTCAAGATATTACATCATCCACATATTTGACATTGTACTGTGACTTCATAATTATAATGTAAGTACCAAAGGAGCAGGGCCTTCATCTTCATTGTTTACTGTAGCTTTTCAAGTGGTATGTGAATATATGTAAACTTAGAGAGAAATAAATTTAAGAAGATGAGTATTTATGAAATAAATGGATTAGCAGAGATAAAACCAGTAAAATAGAGTGATCTCATGCAAGTATGTTATCCAAAATTGAATGGAGCATTGAACACTAACTGAAGTATGATGTAAAACAACAGTAATTGAACAATAGTAACATGGATCAATAATTAATTTAGCAAAGATCTTGTCATAAGGGAATGTAACACAAAATGTACCTAGAACTTTCCGGCATGCGCAGATACTGTGTTATAATACGTTCAATAAATCAGGAATTAGATCTCAGTACATATGGACATTTAATATGTGACGAGGTGTATTTCAGTTTAAATGGTAAAAGATGATTGTTCCAATCATCTTTGGTATAAATGGCTGTCCATCTGGAAGAAAACTAAATGGTTCCCTATTTCACACATCTTAAAAAGTCAGGATTAAAGACATCAATGTAAAGGGACACCGTACATTTAAGGTGTAAAAAAGCTACATATAAAAGCTACAAGTGGGCAAAACCATTGTAAGTAAGGCAAGAAAATCGTAAGTAAAAGATAGTTATATTTAACTATATAAAATTTAAAACTTTTTGGACAATATATCCAACAAAACATCAATAAACAATCTGCAAAAATTTGAAATGCTGCTAACTGTTGAATAATAGACATATAATTTCTGGATGTAAAATAATAATAGGCATGTAGTAATGAACATAAGGATCAAGTATATGGATATTTGCTCAAATTGAGTAATATTTTTAGAAAACAACAAGAAATCTCTTTCCCATCCATCAGCCCGTGAGACAACTTAAGGATCTCTCACGTTGATTGGGGTCGGAAGTTTTAAAGAGGTAACAAAAGAGTCTTGTCTAATTTTGCTGGCAAAAATGTGTTACACATTGGGGAAACAACCTGAAGATACCAAAAATATTAAAATATGGATATTTTTTAAATCAAGTTCTCTCAATCTCTACTCTATTGACAATCTGAGCTGGATCGTTCTTTTTGGTGGGGTCTTTCCTGTGCACTATAGGATGTTTAGAGCATCCCCAGCCTCTACTGACAACTCCCCATGTGACAGCCAAACATTTCTTCTTTGGATATTGATGAAGATCACTTGGGGGAACAATATTGCCTCTGGTGGAGAACAAGAGGGTTTTTTTAAATTAAAAATGTTCTTACTACTGGAGGATAAACGAACATGAAGAAGTTCAACTAAAGTGAACTCACTTAAAATTAGGACAAATATTTCATAAGATATTGATTTAATCCAAGCTTTATGTCATGAATTTTCTTAAAAACAAGATGTACAATCCAGAATTCTAATATTTGCCAACACTGCATCAGTCATGGCCAGATGGAAGGTCAAAATAGTACATAACAACCTCAAAATATTTTTGTATAATTGTTATCATAACAATGTGTTTAGAAAGAATATGTGAGGCTTTCAAAGAGTGCTTATTATAGGCACACCGTGAGATATGCAGACGTTGAAATAACGAATCAGCATTGCACTAGTTAATTGGAGATAAGTCTATGAGGTATTGAGTAAAGAGGAAGAGCAGACACATACAAAGAAAGACTGCACAAAAACATAAAGAGCATTTACGATGGGCACAGGATAACATTCATACTTTTATAAAAAGTGTATAAATATATATGTGTGCATAACATAGGAAGAAAAGTTTTAAAAGAAACTAAGAATTTATGGAATAAAGATTGTCAGGAGGAATGAAATTAGATTAAGTATAGTAGTTTCAAAACAATTGCATGAAACAAAATTGAATGACAATCTATAACTTACTTATATAAAGACATAAAATGATACAAATTTATTGATATCAACATGGATCACTACTTCCAGATTAAATTTTCAAAGACTTAGAAATAGAAGGATGTAATAGAAGGGTTTTTAAAAATGTGGAAGAAGCAGAATCTAAGTTATAATTTCTTCTTATATCAAGATATATGGATTGAAATATACTCATGGAAGGTAAGGATGATCTTTACTCAGAAGTAAAGAAGAATGACTTACAGATGATGGTCAAACATAATGCAGTTTTTAGAAATAGATCTAATCAGAAAAGGCCAAAAGGAACAATTTGGAATAACAGAGATGTGTAAACTAGTTGGTAATATGTATAAAGGGTGATTTCATAGCAAATACACAGAAGAACATTCACTCTCACTTTTGCTCACAGCAAAGATTCACAAGTAAAGAATATAAAAGTGACAGCTAAATTCTTTCTGTAAAATAATATAAAATCTAAAAATTCAATAGAGAAAAGGAATATGGCTGAGTGATATATTTGACCCCACACTATTGATAAACACAGTTCCCCACGTATACGTCTATACATACATAAAATAATTCAATGACAAACAGCAAAATTATTGAAAAAAACCCTTCAATTCATTGTTTGGGATAATCTAATCAAAAACAGGAATAAAAACCCTCTGACCCCCTTATACATTATAAAGAACTTATACAGACAATTTACAATTGAGAAAACATATGCTAACCCACAAATATATTCAAGTCACAAGTAATGAAATAATTGCAAAGTAAAGCTATTTAGCATACCCATTTTTACTTCTGACATGGTTTTTTTTACATGAATGTCCAGAGTGAAGCTTCGAAGATACTATGAAATATATGTCACGTGAACAAATGTTGAAGATCTTTTCCATCAATACAGAAATATAGTTCAATATGCCCCATCTTAAATATGAAAAAGAAATGCCTCCTCTTCACTGGATATCCTTCCATGAGAATACTCTATTTTCCTACTCCCTGTAATTGCAAAGCTCCTTGTACTTTTACTGGAAGCACTTTATGCCTGCCATTCCCTCCTCAACTGGGCTTGACTCCATTCATTGTCAACATTTACCCACGTGTTGCTGAGTTCAGTGTTCACTTCTCTTTTTTGGCATCACAAATAGATTCCTTAATTAATCAGATAAGAAAACAACAACAGAGATCTCTAGGTTCTGGATGAGATTGGTGGCTGTCAAACGACTTCAAGTACATGTGCTTGGCTTTGATTCTCTCTGACCCCTTCCAGCAGTATCTACTGGGCTCTCAGACTCACATGGATGGATATTCTGAGGGGAAGGTCTCTGTGGGGTCTGAATTTCTCCTGGATGGTTAATGATGGAGACTGCAGTTCTGTCCCCACACAAGGCAGCAGGAAGGAGGCTAGTGTTAGCATTCTAGCCAAACTTAGGACTCCAAAAGCAACAAGCAGGACCTGTCCAGTCCAAGCTTGCACATGCTGAGGGACTGCAGCAGAGGAGATGTTTACAGCTCCCTCTATCTGCTCATTAGGCACATTTCCCTCTTGTTACTCCAACTTCTAGTCACATGATTTCCCTGTGGGACACTAGTCTAAACAGAAAGGAAATCTTCCGTGGAGTTTCTTTGTTCCCAATAGACCTGGCTAGAACCAAGTGAATTCAATTTTTATTAGTCCTTTTTCACGAACACTCCTGGGTTCTAGGGTCTAATCTCCCATCATTTTATCTTACTGCTGATTGAAATTTTTTTTCCAAAGTTGAAGACTGAGAAACCCATCTGGATCAGATCACTTGAATCTTCAAGTTATGGACTTCTATGGGCTGGCCCCATGGCCTATTGGTTAAGTTCAGCATTTTCCACCTAAGCAGCCTGGGCTCAGTTCCAAAGCATGGGCCTACACCATTTTTCAGCTGTCATGTTGTGGCAGTGACCCACGTGCAAAATAGAGGTAGACTGGCAGAGTTGTTAGCTCAGGGTGAATCTTCCTCAGCAAACACACATACCGCCCCCCCCCCCCACACACACACACGAAAACCCTATTGACTTGTAGTGGAGATGCAGCCCCTGATAGCTTCAGAAAATAGTTATTCTCCAAAATGAGAGAGAATTTAGTTTCTTTGATATAAACATTGTGCACTACACACTTTGGTAGCTTCTAGTTGATGTTGATTTTCAGGTACTTGCCTGCAGACCACTCTGAGTATCAAGACAGTAGTCAAGTGTTACAGTCATAAATGGGCAATTTGAGGCCTTCTTCACCAAGAACCCTCCTAAACAACTCAGGTCTGACCTTATGTTGTCAATTGTTGCACTCAGTAATTCAGCTCCTGCACACGTTTACACATGCCTCTTGAATATTTATCCCATGACAGGAAATGAAACTTTTAGAACTTTGGTTCTTTATCTATAAACTCAGTAATTTCTATCTATTGGAGTGGATGTGAGAAGTAATATTTTAGAGCTCAGCTGTAAATATTAAAAATGTAGATATTCTCTAACTTAGAATTTCTCAATCTCAGCATGATTAGCCTTCTGGGGAAGATCACTCTCTGTGGTGTGTTCTGTCAAGTGGATTGCAGGATGTTTAAATCATAAATGGCCTCCACACTCCCCTCTCAAAATGTCACTGCCTGAAATGTCTCTAGACAGTGCTCAGTGTTCTCTAGGGGGAAATTGTCCCTGGTTCGTGAAAACCACAGTTTTCACTTAACTATCTCAAAGCATTTTTATTGCATTGGTATATTAATAATTTTAATATAGAATATGAAAGATCATCAAAGGTAAAAAATGGCAGAGCCACACCATGAAATAATATGGAACCATTGAAACAATGAATCAGCATTTTTCTGGTTGATTAGAAGGGCATCTATAAAATAGTATTGAGTAAGAAGGGAATGGGGGAGTCAGGCTGGAAAAAAGAAGAATGCCCCAAAACAGAAAGACGACTTATCATGCACAGAGGATTCTATTCAGGCATTTGAATTAAAATTTCCTGCATATGTATGGGTGCAAATATAGACATAAAAGTTTTAAAAGAACCTAGGAGCTTAAGGAAGGAAGAATGACAGTGAGAATGCAATTAGGTTAAGTTTAGTGCTTTCAAAACAAATCTAGGAAAGAAAAGAGATGGAAATATGAAATTAAATTCATATAAAGTATTAATAATTTAATGACATTGACATGGGCCACCGATTAATGACTAAATTGCCAAAGGCTTGGAAATAAAAGAATATAACAGAAAGTCTTTTACAATGTTGAGAGAAAGCACTATCTTAAGTTACAATATTATCTTCTGTAAAGATAGACACGTTTAAATATGCTTCTGGAAGATACAGATAATCTTTAATCAAATGTAAAGAAGAATGTGTTCCAGATGATGGACAAAGGTGATGCAACTTTTAGAAATAGATCTATTCACAAAACACCAGAAGAAAACATAAGGATTAACATAGACCTGAAAATGAGTTGGAAATATGTATAAAGGGTAATTTATTAGTATAAAGTATACAGAAGGACCTTCATTTTGATTTTTCTTTATAGCAAGGATTTGCAAGTGAAGAACAGCAAAGGGACAGCTCACTTTTTTCAGTAAAAAAATGAAAAGGAGTGAGGTGATGTCAGCATCATGGTGGAGGGAAATCTCCTGTAAACTCTCCCCTCAAAGATACAACAAGGACATTCATATGCCAACAGTGGACATCCACACAACACAAAAGATGTCGAAGAGACCCATGCAACCATACGTCAGAAGGTGGAGGTGCTAGAGCTCCCTCCCAAGGAAGTGGAATATGAGCTAAGAGGATGCTTCTCTTCCTCACCGAAGGCAAGCAGCCCAGGGAGTGCATTCAGCCTTCAGGAGGAAAGCAGAGGTGGGGAGGGAGGAGCAGCCCCCCATGGGAACACCACAGACCTCTGAGGCCCTCACCGCCCAGGGGAAAGCCCCTCACAGAAGGGACTAGCTATCATGGGGTGTGTCCATCAAACCAACACACTAGGAGAGTAGATAGCAAGGGCAGAGCAAGAAGCCCCTGAGATCATGCAAGAGAAGAAAGTGCCCCTCCCAGCCCCCAGAGCCAAAGCCCAGCACCTTGGAGCTGTCCCAGCAGATCCCAGCAGGCTCAGATTAAGCAGCTCTTTACCCCCACCCAATGGCAAAGGGTGGAAGTGGCAATCAAGTACTACCACAATGAGAAAGTACAAATCCATGTCATCTGGCAGTATGAAAAATATACTAAACCTCCAGACCAGAAAGAAAATGGCAAGTATCCTGAAATCAATCCAGAAGTCTATAACCTAAATCACAGAGAACTGAAAATATCTATGATTAAAAAACTCAGTGAGTTAAAAAAGCATGCATGGAGACAATGCAATGAGTTCAGGAGCTACTTCACAAAAGAGTTTGAAACTATAAAGAGGAACCAATCAGAAATATTGGAAATGAACAACACAATAGATGAGATAAAGAAGAACATAGACTACCTGAATGGTAGAGCTGATAACAGCAGGAATGAATCAACATCATTAAGGACAGAAACAGAAATGCTTCATGAGAGGAGGAGAGAGAACTGAGACTAAAAAGAAATGAAGAAAATCTCTGAGAATTATCTGACTCAGTTCGGAAATGAAGCATAAGATATAGGTGTTCCAGAGGGAGAAGAGAAGGAGAATGGAGCAGAAAGCATGTTCAAAAAAATAATAGCAGAGAACTAAACCTGGGGAAGAAGATAGAAATTCATGTGAAAGACACCATCAGATCTCCTAACTTGTCAATGTAAAAAGGCCTACTGCAAGACGTATAGTAGTGAAGCTTGCAAAAGTCAGTGACAAACAAAAAATACTAAGGGCAGCAAGACAGAGAAGGTAACTTACAAAGAAACCCCTACAAAGGCTTTAGTGGATTTCTCAGCAGAAATCTTAGAGGCTAGGAGATAGTGGAATGATATATTCAAAGCTTTGCAAGATAAAAACATTCAACCAAGAATACTCCATCCAGTGAAAATATCTTTCAGATATGATGGAGAAATAAAAACTTTCCCAGATAAACAAAAGCTAAGGGAGTTCAGCACCACAAGAACCCCTGCTACAAGAAATCTTCAAGAATGCCCTCATACCTAAAAAAACAAAGAAGAAGAAAGGGGTTACAAAGCACTGAGTAGGGAGATGAAGAGGTAGACAAAATCAGAAAATCGGAGTTATTCAGCAGAAGAGGTTAGCAAATACTCAGGTACAACATTAGAGATAAAGGGAAGGAAAATACTGAAAATAAAGATAACCTTGTCATTCTAACCACAAACTCACAACAGACAATAGACTAAGATTTGACAAAAACAACTCAGGAGAGGAAGAGGAAAGGGACTGAATCCACTTAGTCTAAGGAGATGAGAAGTCATCAGAAAATGGACTATCTCATCTATGAGATTTCGCATGCAAAGCTCAGGGTAATGACTAAACAAAAAAGTAGATCAGAGTCACAAATAATAAACAAGGAGAAAACTAAGTAATCCAGCACAAAAAACTACCTAACCAAATTAGCAGTCCAAGATACATGGGAGAAGAAAACAAAGAAATGGAGGAAAATAGGAAAATGAGCAATAAAATGGCAGTATTAAGCCCTCATATATACTCATATATATATATGTAAAATCTTATATTCATATATACTTATTTTATTACATATTTTATATATGTTATTATATATAAAATAAACATATATTAATTATTTTTATTATATATTTTATTATATATATATAATAATCACTCTAAATGTAAATAGATTGAGCTCTCCAATAAAAAGACAGAGTGATGAGATGGATTAAAGACCCACATATGCTGCCTCCAGAAAGTACATCTCAGCTTCAATGACAAACACAGGCTCACAGTGAAGGGATGGAAGATGATACTCCAAGCTAATGGCAAACAAAAGAAAGCAGGTTATGCAATATTATATCAGACAAAGTAGACTACAAGATAAGACAGGTAAAGAGAGACAAAGAGGGGCAGTATATAATGATTAAAGGGACACTCCACCAAGAAAACATAACACTTATAAATGTCTATGCACCCAACACAGGTGCAACAAAATACATAAATCAACTCTTAAAAAACCTAAAAGGAGATATTCACAATAGCACAATAATAGTAGGGGACCTCAAAACCCCTCTTACATCAATGAATAGATCATCTGCACAGAAAATCAACAAGGAAACCGGGGAATTAAATGAAAAGCAAGACCAGATGGACTTAAGACATATATATAGAAGACTCCATCCAAAAACAGCAGAATACACGTTCTTCTCAAGTGTGCATGGAACATTCCCAAGTAGAGACCATATGTTGGCAAATAAAGCAAGTCTCAATAAATTTGAGAAGACTGAAATAATAACAAGGATCTTTTCTGATCACAATGCTGTGAAACTAGAAATCAACTACAAGATAAAAGCTGAGAAAGGGACAAAGATGTGGAGACTAAACAACATGTTACTGAACAACCAATGGATTATTGAATAAATCAAAGGGGAAATAAAAAATATCTGGAGACAAATGAGAATGAAAACATACTATATCAACTCATATGGGATGCAGAAAAATAGTACTAAGAGGGAAATTCATGACAATGCAGGCTTACCTTACCAAACAATAAAAATCCAAAATAAGCAATCTCAAACTACACCTAACTGAATTATAAAAATGAGGACAAACAAAGCCTAAAGTCAGCAGAAGGAGGCAAAAAATAAAATTCAGAGGATAAATAAGTGCGCTTGAAACAAAAAACAGCAGAAAAAAATCAATGACAGAAAGAGCTGGTTCTTTGACAAGATGAACAAAATTGACAAATACCTAGCCAGACTTACAAAGAAAAATAAGAGAGAAAGCTCAGATAAATAAAATTAGAAATGAAAGAGGAGAAATTACAATGGATACCACAGAAATACAAATGATTATCAGAGAATACTATGAAAAGCTATATACCAACAAATTGGACAATCTAGAAGAAATGCAAAAATTCTTAGACTCTTAAACCTCTTAAAGCTGAATCAAGAAGAAATGGATAATCAGAAGAGAACACTCACAAGTAAAGAGATTGAAACAGTAATTAAAAACATCCCCCAAAACAAAAGTCCAGGATCAGATGGTTTCCCTGGAAAATTCTACCAAATGTTCACAGACGATTTAAGAACTATGCTTCCTCAAACTATTCCAAAAAATGAGGGAAGACGGAACACATCCTAAAAAATTCTACTGGGTCAATATCACCCCAATACCAAAGCCTGACAAAGATAACACAAAAAAGGAAAACTACAGGTCAATATCACTGATATACATAGATGCAAAAATCCTCAACAAAATCTTGTCAACCTGAATGCAGCAATACATTAAAAAGCTCATACACCATGATCAACTGAGATTTATACCATGAACATATGGATGGTTCAACATCCACAAATCAAAATGATACACCACATTAAGAAAATGAGGAATAAAAAACACATGATCATCTCAACAGACAGAGAAAGCATTTGACAAGATCCAACAGCCATTCGTGATAAAAAAAAAAAAAAAACTCTTAACAAAATGGGGATAGAAGGAAACTACCGCAACATAATAGAGGCCATATATGACAAACCCACACCTAACACTGTACTCAGTGGGGAGAAATTGAAAGCCATCCCTCTGAGAACAGGAACAAGACAAGGGTACCCACTCTCACCGTTCTTATTCAACATTGCACTGGAGGTTTTGGCCACAGCAATTAAGCAAGAAAAAGGAATCCAAATAGGAAATGAAGTGCAACTCTCACTGTTTGCAGACGACATGATCCTATTACAGAAAACCCTAAAGAATCCATTGGAAAAGTATTAGAATTAATCAACAACTACAGTAAAGTTGCAGGGTCCAAAATCAACTTACAAAAATCAGTTGCATTTCTATGCACTAACAATGAACTAACAGAAAGAGAAATCAAGAATACAATCCCATTTATAATCACAACATAAAGAATACAATATCTAGGAATAAATTTGACCAAGGAGATGAAAGACCTATACAATAAAACTATAAGACATTATTGAAAGAAATCAATGATGATGTAAAGAAATGGAAAGATGTTCCATGCACATGGATCAGGAGAATAAACATAGTTCAAATGTCCATACTACCCAAAGCAATCTACAGATTCAATGCAGTCCCAATCAGAATCCCAATGACATTCTTCAAGGAAATAGAACAAAGAATGCTAAAATTCCTATGGGCCAAGAAAACACCCTGAATAGCTAAAGCAATCCTCAGAAAAAAGAACAAAACTGGAGGCATCACAACTTCTGACTTCAAAATGTACTACAAAGCTATAGTAATCAAAACAGCATGGTACTGGTACAGAAACAAGCACACAGATCAATGGAACAGAATTGAAAGCCCAGAAATAAAACCATACCTCTATGGACAGCTAATATTTGACAAAAGTACTAAGATCTTACAAAGGAGAAAAGATAGTCTCTTCAATAAATGGTGTTGGGAACACTGGGTAAGCACAAGCAAAAGAACGAAAGTAGGCCACTATCTTATGCCATACACAAAAATAGACTCAAAATGGATCAAAGAGTTGAAACTATAAAACTTCTGGAAGAGACTATAGGTAGTACACTCTTGGACATTCATCTTAAAAGGATCTTCTCAAATACCATGTCTTATTGGACAAGGGAAACAAAAGAAAAAAATAAACAAGTGGGACTTCATCAGACTAATGAGCTTCTGCAAGACAAAGGAAACCCAAACCAAAACAAAGGCAACCCACCAACTGGGAGAAAATTGAGCAAATCATATATCTGACAAGGGGTTAATCTTCATAATATACAAAGAATACAGCTCAACAAGAAAAAAACAATAATCCAATTAGAAAATGGGCAATAGATCTGAACAGAGATTTCTCCAAAGAAGATATACGGATGGCCAACAGGCATATGAAAAGATGCTCAACATCATTAGCTATCAGAGAAACGCAAATCAAGACTACAATGAGGTATCACCTCACTCTGGTCAGAATGCCTATAATTAACAAGACAGGAAACAACAAATGTTGGAGAGGATGTGGAGAGAAGGGAACCCTTGTTGACTGCTGGTGGGAGTGCAAACTGTTGCAGCCACTATGGAAAGCAGTATGGAGTATCCGCAGAAAATTAAGGATAGATCTACCATATGATCCAGCTATTCCCCTGCTGGGTATTTATCCAAAGAACTTGAAAATACCAAAGGCATAAAGATACTTGCACCCCTATGTTCATTGCAGCATTATACACAATAGCCAAGACTTGGAAGCAACCTAGGTACCCATCAAGGGATGAATGGATAAAGATGTAGTATTTATACACGATGGACTACTACTCAGCTATAAGAAATGACAAAATCCGGCCATTTGTGACAACATGGATGGACCTTGATGGTACTATGCTGAGTGAAATAAGTCAGAGGGAGAAAGTCAGATACCATGTGATCTCAATCATAAGTAGAAGATAAAAACAATGACAAAAAAACACATAGCACTGGAGATTGGATTGGTGTTTACCATAGGGGAAGGGGGTAAGGGGGAGGGCAAAACGGGTGATTAGGCTCACAATGTGAGGGGATGGACTATAATTAGTTTTTGGGTGGTGAACATGATGTAATGTACACAGAATTCGAAATGTGATGTACATCTGAAAATTTAAAAAGAATGATAAAAAAAAGAAAGTAAAAAAAAAAAATCCAGATCTTTAACCAAAGGGAAAAGATAATTTGGTTGGGCACCCACTGATTTAAAAGCTTGGCAAACTATTTTGAATGGAATGAGTACTCAAATTTATGGCATGGAAATTCACACAGAAATAATGTTGCTAGAAATATACATAATTCTACTGTGAAAAAAATAAAAAGAAAAGGAAATAAAAAATAAAAAGAAATCACCTCACTTGCCTGTACATCACTCTTCAGCTAATATGCTATTTGCCCACTTTTGTTAATTGCAAATATCCTTTGATTTATGTTCTACGTTTACTAAAATGACTTCACGCTTCTCATTTCCCCTTTTTATTGACCTTCTGTTACTATCATTTAATTTCAACATTGACACCTGTGTTGCTAGATTCATTGCTCGCTTTTCATTTCAGCATCATAAATAAATATATTAATTAATTAATAAAGCAAGCAAACAACCCCAGTGATCTCTGAGCTCTGTGTTAGGCAGGATTGACTCTCACTGAGCTCAGGGAAATATTCTTGGCTTTCGTTCTCTCTGACTTTCTCCTACAGTGTCTACAACACTCTCAGACTCACCTGGATGGAATCTCTGAGAGGAAAGTCTCCAGGTTGAAAAAAAAATTTCTCCCTGGATGGTTGATTATGGAGATTGAAGTTTCACCCAACAAGACACCAGGGAGCAGTCACATATTGGTCCATGAGCCAGAAGTAGGACTCCAAAAGAACAACCATCTCCCATCCAGTCCAAGGTTGCACATGCTGAGGGACTGCAGCAGTGGGGAATTGAGCTCCCTATATCTGTTCATTAGGCACATTTCCCTCTTATTACTCCAACCTCTAAATACATGATTTCCTTGCCTGACAGTGATCAGGACAGAATTAAAAGTTTTCCTACTGATTCTGTTTCCAAGAGACGAGCTTAGAAATCAAGTGAATCCAGTTCTTGTTACTCCCTCTACATAAACTCTCCTGCTTTCCAGAGGTCCAACCTATCAGCCCTTCATCAAAACCCTGAGCTTAAATTTTGTCAAAAGTTTAAGACTGAGAAACCTCTGGTTTAGGTCCATAGGATCTTCAAACATTAATTCGTGGTGGGAACACTGTCCCTCATATCTCCAGAAAATCGCTAGTCCGTTCTTCAGAACATGAGAGAATTCTGTTCCTTTAATATAAAATCTTGGGCACAAAATTCCTTGCCTTCCTGATACATTTGCCAAAACAACTTGCAATTCCTATTTATATCACAAGTTAAGAGCTGATATGTCATCCTTCATTATGAAACATTTGCTAATTACAAGATATCTATTTAGATCATTTTATGCCAAATTATCCAAACTTACCACCTTATAGGGTCTTTCCTATTTAATTTTTACAAAAGTCTGTTCTATGAGATAGTATGTTTATGAACTCCACCCTATATTGCAGAAATGGTGCTCAGAGAGATTTAGTGATCCGTGCAAATTTACAAGTAAGACATGGGGTCTTGATTGGAATTCTGTCAGAATGCTTTCAGTTCTGAAACATCAGGCCATTGGTTCTCAATCAGAGGTGATTTTGCCCCAAAGACACTTGGCCATGTTGAAGGAGTACTGCTAGTCACCTGAAATGCACAGACAACACACAACACAAACAATTATCCAGCCCCAAAAGTCAATAGTGAGAAGGTGAGAAAACTCATTCAAGACCAGCACTTCTGTGACTTCAATATGCATGAGAGTCACCAAGGAACCTAGTTCAAATGCAGATTCTGATTCAGTAGGTCTCCCTCGGCCCAAGAGACTCTCAATTTCTAAGAAGCTCCTGGGTGATGATACTGAAGATCCTAATCTGTGGACCAGTCTTTGAGTAAAAAGGCTGTGGTCCTGTATTAGAGTCAGGTGTAGGCATTTTTAGGACTTCACCAAAATTGCCTCTTCAGGTAATTTTTTAAAGTTTGTTGAGGTAACATTGGTTTATAATATTGTATACATTTCAGGAGTACATCACTATATTTCAACTTCTGCACAGTCTACATCATGTTCACCACCAAAAATCTAATTCCCTCCCTCATGGTACAAGTGTCCCTGTTTGCCCCATTTGCCCTACCCCAATCTGATTTCCCCTCTGGTAACCACCACTTTGTTCTCTCTATGTGTTTGCTTTTTTATCATCCACACGTGAGTGAAATCGTATAGTATTTGTCTTTCTCTGTCTGAGTTGTTTTTACTTAGCATAATACCCTCGAGGTCTATCCATATTGAAAATTGCAATATTTCATCTTTCTTATGGATGAGTAGTATTCCATTGTACATACAAACAACACGATTTTTATCCATTCGATCATTGATGGACACTTAGATTATTTCCAAATCTTGACTACTGTGAATAATGTTGCAACAGACATAGTGGTGTATATATATTTTTGAATTAATGTTTTTGCTTTCTTTCAATAAACAGCCAGAAGTGAAATAGCTAGATCATATGGTAGATTAAATTTTTTGAGGAATTTCCATACTGGTCTCCACAGTGGCTGCACCATTTTACATTCCCACCAGCAGAATACAAGAAGCCCCTTTTTTCCACATCCTCTCCAATACTTGTTACTTTTCATTTTCTGTTGGGCTTTTTTTGCCTTTTTTAATAATAGTGATTCTGACAGGTGGGCAGTGATATCTCATTGTGGTTTTGATTTGTATTTGCCTAATTAGTGATCTTGAACATTGTTTCATGTGCCTGTTGGCCATCTGTATCTCTTCTTTGCAAAAACGTCTGTTCAGATCCTCTGATCATTTTTTAATCAGTTGTTTTTGTGTTTTTGAGTTGTATGTGTTCTAAACATGTTTTGGATATTAACCCCTTATCAATATATGATTTGCAAATATCTTCTCCCAATTGGCAGGTTGTCTTTTCATTCTGTTGATTGTTTGTTTTCCCATGCAGAATATTTTTAGCTTGATTTGCCCTATCTGTTTATCTTTTCTTTTGTGGCTTGTGATTTTGGTGTCATATCCAAAAATTCATTGCCAGGATGCATGTCAAAGACATTTTTTTCCTACTCATTCTCCTGGGAGTTCTATGGTTTCAAGTCCTATGTGGTCTTTAATACACTTAAAATTATTTTTTTTAATTGTGTGAGATAGGAGTTCAATTTCTTTCTAATGTATATGGATATCCAGTTTTTCCTGCTCCATTTATTAAAGACACTATCCTTTCTTAAACAAGTATTCTCGGCTCTATTGTTAAATACTGGTTGCCCTTATATACATGGGTTTATTTCTGCATTCTTGATTCTGTTTCACTGGTCTTCGTGGTTCTTTATATTCCAGTACCATATTATTTTAATTACTATAGTTTTGTAATCAAATTTGAAATCAGAAAGTGTGATGCCTCCAGCTTTGCTGTGTTGTTTTTTTCTGAGGATTTCTTTGGTTATTCAGGGTCTTCTGTGATTCCATAAAAATTTGAGGATTTTTAAAAATATTTCTGTGAAAAGTAGCATTGGAATTTTGATAGCAATTGCATAGAATCCATAGACAGCTTTAGGTAGTATGGAGATTTTAACAATATTAGATTGTTCAATCCATGAACAAGGACAATCTTTCTATTTATTTGCGTCTTTTCACTTTATTTCATTAATGTCTTCTGGTTCTATTTGGATAGAAATCTCACTTCCTTGGTTAACTTTATTCTTGAGTACTTTATTGTTTTTGATGCTACTGTAAAGATAGTATTTTCTTTATTTCTTACTTATATTGCTCATTTTTGGTGTGTAGACATAGAACTGATCCTTATATGTGGATTTGGTGTTCTAAAACTTAACTGAATTTGTCTATTCCTTCTAACAGTTTTTGGTGGGGTCTTCATGGGTCTCTACATAAGATAGCATGCTTTGAATGGGGACGGCTTTACTTCTTCCTTCCTGGTTTGAACGTATTTTATTTCTTTTTCTTGTCTAATTGCTCTGACTAGGATGTCCAGTACTATGTTGAATAAGAGTGGTGAGAGTAACATCCTTATCTTGTTCCTGATCTTGGAGAGAAAATTTTAAACTTTTCACTGCTGTATATATTGTTGGCTGTGTCTTGTCATATATGGCCTTTATTATTTTGAGATATGCTTATTCTATCACAAATTTGTTGTGATCATACATTATGAAATGTTGAATTTGCCAAAAGTGTTTTCCACATCTATTGAGCTAATCATATCTCTTTAAACTTTAATTCTATCAATGTGATGTATCACATTTATTTCTTTACTTAAAGGGAAACATCCTTACATTCTAGGAATAAATTTCACTTCTTCATGATGTATGGCCTCTTTATTTTTCTACTATTTTTTGTTTGCTGGTATTTTGTTGCAAATCCTTACATATATATTAATCAGAGATTTTGTTGTGTAGTTTTTTGCTTTCTTTTTATTTATTTTTAAAATTGTTTTTACAAAGATTGACCCTGAGCTAACATCTGTTGCCACTCTTTTTTTTTTTTTTCCCTTCTTCTCACCAAAGCTCCCTAGGTCATAGTTCTATATTCTAGTTGTAGATCCTTCTAGTTCTGCTATGTGGGACATCAACTCAGCATGGCTTGATGAGTGGTGCTAGGTCCATGCCCAGGATCCAAACCAATGAAACCCTGGGCCACAGAAGCAGAGCGTGCAAGCTTAACCACTATATTATGTGGCTTGCCCATATTTTTATTTTTTATTGGGGTATAGCTGACATAAAATATTAGATTAATTTCAGGTACACAACATAATAATTCAATATTTGTATACATCATGGAATGACTGCATGAAGTCTAGTTAGCCTCTGTCACTATTGAAAGTTACATTTTTTTCTAGTGAAGAGAACTTTTAAGATTTACTCTCTTAACAACTTTCAAAGATTCAATACAATATTACTCACTGTAGTGACCATGTTGTACATTACATCCCCTTGATTCATTTATATTGTAATTGGAAGTTTGCACTTCTTGACTCCTTTCAGCCATTTTTTCCCACCCCCTAATCCACCACTCCTCTGGCAACCACCAATCTTTTCTCTGTGTCTGTGAGTTTTGCTTTGTTTATTACATTCCATATATAAGTGAAAGCATACAATACTTGTCTTTCTCTGACTGATTTATTTTATTTAGCTTAATACCCTCAAGGTCTATCCATGTTGTTGAACATGGCAAGATTTCATTCATTTTTATGATGGAATAGTGTTGTTATCAAGCAAGGGTTTGATGCTTGACACACAGAAAAGCCAATAGTATGGCACCGGCTTTGGAGAAAAGAAAGAGCTTTATTGTGAGATTGACTGGCAAGGAGACAGGAGCAAAGCTTTCAAGTCTGCCTTGTGAAAACCATTCCTCTGAGAACAGGAACAAGACAAGGGTGCCCACTCTTGCCACTCTTCTTCAACACAGTACTGGAAATTTTAGCCAAAGCAGTTTGGCAAGAAAAAGAAATAACAGGTATCCAAAAAGGAAAGGAAGAATTAAAACTGTCACTATTTGTGGTTGACATGATTCTATATATGGAAAACTGTAAAGAATCCAACAAAAAACCATTAGAAATAATCAACGAATACAGTAAAGCTTCAGAGTACAAAATCAACATTCAAAACTCATTTGCATTTTATTCCACTACAGTGGCCTGTGGTTCGCCAGTTTGGATCCTGGGCATGGACCTACACACCGCTCATCAGGCCATGCTGTGGTGGCATCCCAAATGAAAGAACTAGAATGATATACAACTATGTACTGGGGCTTTGGGGAGAAAATTAAAGAGGAAGATTGGCAAAAGATGTTATCTCAAGGCCAGTCTTCCTCACACACACAAAATCACTTGCATTCCTATACATTAATAATGGACCAGCAGAAAGATAAGTCAAGACTATAATCCCACTTACAACTGCAACAAAAAAGAATAAAATACCTGGAATAAATTTAACCAAGGAGGTGAATGTCATATACACCAAAAACTATGACGTTAATGAAACAAATGAAAGAAGACAAATGGAAAGATATTCCATGCTCATGTATTGTAAGAATAAACACAGTTGAAATGTCCATATTACCTAAATCAATCTACAGATTGATCTACAGACCAATCTACAGACTTAATTCAAACCCGAATGGAATACCAATGACATTCTTCATGAAAAGAGAAAAAAGAATCTTAAAATTTATATGGAAAAACAAATGACACTGAATAGCCAAAGCAATCCTGAGGGGGGAAAAAAAAACACTTGGACGCATCATGCTCCCTGAACTCAAAATATACTACAAAGCTGTAGTAGTCAAAACAGCATGGTACTCACATAATAAACCCAGATATACAGATCAATGGAACAGAATTGAAAGCCCAGAAGTAAAACCACACTTCAAGGGACAGCTAATCTTCAACAAAGAAGCCAAGAACACACAATGAAGAAAGGAAAGTCTCTTCAATTAACAGTGTTGAGAAAATTGGAGAGCCACATGCAAAAGAATGAACGTAGATCATTGTCTCACATGATACAAAAAAATTAACTCTAAATGGATTAAAGACTTGAATGTAAGACCTGAAACCATAACACTCTTAGAAGAACATATAGGCAGTACAGATTTGACGTAGGTCTTAGTAGTATCTTTCTGAATACCATGTCTCCACAGGCAAGGGAATCAAAAGACAAAATAAAGAAATGGGACTACATCAGACTAAAGAGCTTCCTCAAGACAAAGGAAACCATCATCAAAATGAAAAGACAACCTACCAATGGGAAGAAAATATTTGCAAATCATACAGCTGACAAGGCATTACTTTCCAAAATATATAAAGAACTCATACAACTCAATAACAAAAGAAGAATAATCCAATCAAAAAAATGGACAGAGGATATGAACAGACATTTTTCACGAAGATATCCAGATGGCCAACAGGCACATGAAAAGATGTTCGACATCACTAATCATCAGGAAAATGCAAATCAAAACGACAATGAGGAATCACCTCACACCAGTCAAATGGCTATAATTACCAAGCCAAAAATAACAAATGTTGGAGAGGATGTGGAGTAAAGGGAATGCTCATAAACTGGTGGTGGGAATGCAAACGGGTGCAGCCACTATGGAAAACAGTATGCAAATTTCTCAAAAACTTAAAAATAGAAATACTGTATGATCCAGCCATCCCACTACTGGGTATTTATCAAAAGAACATGAAATCACTAATTCAAAAAGATATATGCACCCGTATGCTCACCACAGCATTATTCACAATAGGCAAGATGTGGAAGCAACCTAGATGCCCATCAAGGGACAAATGGAGAAGAAGGTGTTGTATATATATACAATGGAATACTACTCACCCATAAAAACAGACAAACTCATCCCATTTGAGACAACATGGATGGATCCTGAGCCAAACAAGTAAGACAGAGAAAGAAATACTGTATGATTTCACTCCTATGTGGAATATAAGCAAACACATAGATGAGAATACATTAGTGGTTACCAGAGGAAAAAGGGATGAGGGAGGATGAAATGGTAAAGCCACATATGTATGGTGACGGATAAAAACTGAATTATTGGTGATGAACACAATGCAGTCTAAAGAGAAACTGAAATATTATGATAGACACTTGAAATGTATACAAGGTTGAAAGCCAATATGACTCAGTAAAATAATTATATATATATATAGATATATACATGTATATAGATACAGACAGTGACCACTAAAAATAGGCACATATAGAAAATCAAGTTAAAATGGAATTTTAAATAATTATTATTAACCCCAAAGAAGAAAAAAAGAGAAAGGGGAACAAAAGCCAAATGGAAAAAAAGAAAACATACAGTAAAATGGATGACCTAAATCTAACTGTCAATAATTACGTTAAATGTAAAAGGATAAAATTCTCCAATTGAAACTTAGAGTTTGTCATAACAGATAGAAAAACAGCATATAAAAAAGAACGAAAGAATATCTTAAATACTGAAATTCTTTGTTAAATGCTATCATATGTAGTTTCCTTATTTTGACTAATATTTTGAATGGCTGCATAGCACTCTAATTTATGGTTATAATAGAATTAAACATGTTTAGATGATTATGATTATATACATTGTTAGACAACATATCTAAGGTCTTTTCTATTCTTGCTCTCTGTTAATTTAAGACTTATGATTTTATTCTCTTTTATGGACACTAACAATCCCTCACTGAGAACTTTTCTGGTTCATGAGTTAGAGGATACTAATGTAGGATGATCCAGAATTATATCAAAGTCATTCAATTTCATCGCAACCCAGTCAGCAATAAAATAGTCATATTTCTCATTCAGGAATCCCTTACAAAGGACCATGATCCATATATTTTCAAGTCCTAAATCATATTGCTATTCAATTCCAAAAACCTCACAGTGCATTGGATCTTAGCCTCCAGAGACCGTTCATTGCTGGGTTTTATCATGTGTATCTAGAAAACTCATGTCTGTGAGAATGTCAGGGTCTTTCCCTGCTTGGCCAGATGGGATCTCCATCTCTCATCCAACTACAGTCCTGACACGGGAAGCTCAAATCATTTCTTGACAGGACTTAATTTCTTCATTCCTCCATTATAGCTCTTAATATGACTAAGTTGAGCACGTAGGAGAGAATAACCTGGTCAGTGAATGCATAAACACTGGCTGGAAAAGACTGGGCCACATAAGGAGGACTAGGTTATTTGGAACCATTGTTCAGTTCACTGGAATGGGAGGAACTGGGAAGCACATAATCACATGGGGTTCTTTGGGTAGGACTCTTCAGAACAATTAATGAAAACATTTACGTCTCACTATTTTAACGAGAAGGAAACACTAACTTACACATACCATGGTTTTGCACCTGCCAAAACTGATCAGTCCTCCTTGGGATTCCTCTACTGGGAAAGAACAAAGGGAATCTAGAGCTGGGTAAGGAAAAAGAGACCATGAGAGCAAGCATAATTCAGGGTTACCATGAAAGGAAGTAACATTTGGCTCCTCCATTCCATTTTGCATAATACCGCTAACCAAACAAACACAACAATATGAAAAGATTAGAAGGATTGTAGATAAACCCAAACTCTTTCCCTAACCCCCAGGAAACCCAAACAATTCAGCAGACAGTTTTCTGGCCTGTCCTCCACTTTGGGGAAGCAGCTCTGCACGTGAGGCTAGGCTGGTCAGCGCTGCCCTGAACAGGTCCTCCTCCCTCCATTCACACCTTCCAGGACTGAAAAGGAGCCACGCCATCCAGCCACACCTTACCTCATGGCCTTGGGGTCAGGTGAGGTTGAACAGGTTAGAAAAGACATAGAACTGGTCAGGAAGTACTCAATATTCCAATTCCAGAAAAACTGACTGGTTAAACACATTACGACATATCCATGTAGTAAACGTGAAGTCAGGAAAAATATTGTGAACATGGAAAACATTCCAGAAATACTGTCAGTAGAAAAATCAGGTTATAAAACTATAGGTGCAATATGATACCATTTGAAGAACATATGTGTATCTCAATATCAAATGACTGAAAAATCATCAGACTTCAATAGACAGAAAAAGATCTAGAAAGTTGTACATTCACTGATTAACAGTGCTTATCTTTTGCTCCTGATGGGGATTTTGTTTGTTTAAGTATATCTTAACTTGCTGATTCAATGGCCATTTCTTAAAATATCTGTGCATGTGAACATTTGCTGTGTGTTAAGTGGAAGCTGTTTTCCAAAATGTGGAAAGTTCATTCTTCTAAACAGAGTTTACTTGGTCTTGGGGAAATGTACTAAATTTGGGTTGTTTTACTAAATGGTTTTTGATTCCTTCAGTTACCAGTGACACAATCTCCTCTCAGGTTTCTAGGCATGCTCATTGTTGAATGACTGTCTGGACAGATGGTGAGGTCCCTGAGTGTAGCTAACATGTATTGTTGCTGGTCTCAGCGCTACATCCTTCTGCAAGTTTTCTTACGGAATCCTTTCCCACCCTGTTAATCACGTCCTCCAGAAAGCTGCTCAATTATCTTATCCCATCAGTCTCACTCAGCAACCACCATCATCAGAATAAAATGTAATGTAGGAGTTACCGTGTGACCCAGCACTTCTGCCCTTAGCTATATACCCAAGAGAATGGAAATATGCATTCACACAAAAACTAGTACACAAATGTTCACATTTGTCACAGCCAAAAACTGAGAGCAACCCAAATGTCCATCAACAGATGGATGAGGAAAATGTCGTTTATGGATATAAGGGAATATTACGCAGACATAAAACTGAAGGCTATTTTGATACCAACTCCTCATGGAGGACCTTGAGGACACTGCGCTAAGTAAAATGAGCTAGTCATGAAAGTATAAATTTCGCACGATTGCTCTACTATGAGGGTCCTAGAGAAGTCAAATTCAGAGACAGAAGGGAGAATGGTGGCTGCCAGGAATGGGAGGAGAGGGGAATGGGGAGTTAGTGTTTAATGGGACAGAGTTTCAGTCGAAGATGAAAAAGTCCTGGAAGTGGACGGTGCTGATGGTCGCACAATAATGTGAATGTGCTTACTGTCACAGAACTGTACACTGAAAAGTGGTTAAAATGGCAAATGTAATGCCATGTATACTTTCCAAAGTAAAGTAAAAGAATGATGTGCTTATCTACCACATGGACGAACTTTGAAAACCTCATGCTAAGTGAAAGGAGCTAGACATAAAAGGACACATACTGCATGATTCCATGTAGACTGAATTTCAAGAGTCAGCAAATCCATGGAGACAGAAGCCAGGTTAGTGGTTTAGTATGGGAGGACGAGGGATAGGAAGTGACAGCTAACAAGGCCAGGGTTTCTTACTAAGGTGATAAAATGTTTTGAAATTACATAGTGGTACTGATTTTTACAACCGTGTGAATATAGTAAAACGTTTTCTTTTGAGTACATTTTTACAAGGTGAATTTTGGGGCTGGCCCAGTAGCGTAGTGGTCAAGTTCAGCACACTTTGCTTTGTTGGCCCAGGTTCACACGTTTGGATCCCAGGCATGGACCTACGCCACTCAACAAGTCATGCTGTGGTGGTACCCCACATACACAATAGAGGAAGGCGTGCACAGATGTTTGCTCAGGGCCACTCTTCCTCAAGCAAAAAGAGGAAGACTGGCAACAGGTGTTAGCTCAGGGCCAATCTTCCTCACCAAAAAAACAAAAAACAAACGGTGAATTTTATGATCATGAATCTCTCTCAACTTAAAAAGCAACATAAAAATTTGCAACATAAATTCCTTACCATCACGGTGCTCTCATAGGTCATCAGAGTTTAATCACAACCCGACAGTGGTGACTGCAGTCAGAATGACATCACTGACTTCTAAAACACCAAGTCACATTATCTGAATCTCCCTAGTGGCCTTCGATGCATCTATTCCTATTCAGGGTTTACCTTACGTACCAGAAGGAACGTAAAAGTGTCAACTATGTCATTTGAGTCTTTTTATCACCCCGAATACTAAGATGGCATGGTCTGGCATATCATAAGCACTTACTAAAAATCTGATTATTTGACCCCAAATTCTAGTTCTAGACATTTCTTAAGAAAATACTGAGATAAAGAAATGCATGTACAAGTATGTTCAATACTTAGCTTATGACAGCCAAAACTAGAAACACAAAAATCTAACGGAACAGGTTAATTAACTTGGTTCTGCTATATGATGGCAGGTACAGCATTATTAATCAGGATGATACTGGTCCCAGTGTAAAATACGCACTCATAACTGGGGAACAGTATCCAGTTGAAACTTAAGACATAGATTCTGTTCTCAGATTTTCTAAATGTAACTGCTCTTAGAGTTCATGGCATTTTAATGCCTTGGGTTGTTCATCAGTAAAACTAAGAGTGTGAAGATCCCTTACTAAGCATGAATATCTTGGAGAAATATAATCTACATAAAAACTTAATAACATGTTGTAATCCTATATAAATATGTTAGATATTTTTACTGAAGAACATTGCATGCCCTCTAATTGGGTATTATAAAAGAAACAATTATTCTTAGATTAAAATTGTGCTTATCAGCCCTGCTCTGATAATGCTCACAAAACAAAGGGAAAAAAAATCAGGACTTTTGCTTGAGAATGCATTTTTAATTCATAAATCAAAAGTTTCTAGAAAAGAGGAGGAGGAAATTTCCCTCCCACCGAAATGCAGCAGAATCAAAGAGACATTTGTGAATCACAACCTGCCCAAAGAAGCTGATGTGATCAAGCGTCTCATAAGTGAGAACATCAGTAAGACTCTCAGTGCCCTGAAGCAGCAAAGAAAGACGTGGGTAAATAAAATGATTCCTTATTTTCTTCTATTTCAATCAGTATTTGGAAATGTTTTGGGGAAGACAACTAAAATCAGACATTATTGCAAAGTTTTGTTAAGTTCTTCTTATACCAATAAGTTAAAATCAATGATTTTATGAAAAAAAAACTATCCTCAATGTTGACTTTTGTGTGTAAACCAATTCTTTCCCCTCATCAAGGTTCTTCTTTTGGGAATGGCAGGACTGAGGAGGAAGTCAGGAGGCACCAGGCTGTTCTTGGGGCACAGAATGACTTCCTTACACGACACTCTCCAGGTCCACACCCGCCCTGCTCATACACATAAACAGATGGAAAAGAGGACAGAGCCTGGACCACGGGAATAGGTTTACAGCACGTTCCTGGGGTCCGAGCTCTGGGAACCCCGAGGCTCTGAGACAGTAGCTGCCCTTCACAGCTCCCAAGTAGAGAACTCCCCAGGCTTTCCCAAACTAACCTCGGTGCCCCCTGGCTGGAAATCTCCCTTTAGGGCTCAATGTCCTACTTCCCTCTTGCAGCCAAGCAGCTGTGAGGAGAGAAGAGGAGGAAGCGCCAGGGAGCCCAGAGCCACCAGACAGTGACGCCACAGAGCCACAGCCATCACACCCGCACAGGTGAAGGACATGCACCAAATCCCCGTCACCCCAGCACAGCCACACCCACGGCACGGAGGCGCATCCCACCGCTCACTCGCGTCTCTCACACACACCCCGCCACACGCTGCCCGTCTGTCCCCACAGACACACACCGTCCTCTGCCGTTCAGGCCCGAGAGTCCCGTGAGGACTGGTGTCCCTACTACCGGCCTCCACGCTGTGAGCGCTTCCGCCGCCACCCCTCCTGGTTCACGTCGGGCTCCGAATTGACTCGCTTCACAGGATTCCCGCATCCTGTGCTAACACATCCACAAACGAGCTCCACTCACCTTGCGAAGAGGGAGAACCGCGCGAAAACGGAATGGAAGCCAAAGAGCTGGCGTGACCGCTGCCGTCTGGGAAGTGTCGCTCCAACCTGAACATCTCTGGGCGCGGCGGCTCGTCCGAAAGGCCACCGAAGCGCGGAAGTCCCGGTGGAACGACAACGCGAGAACCGCCCGGAGCCCAGCCCGAGCGCAGGTCTCTCAGCCAGGAGCGCGACGCGAGGGCGCGTGCGCGGGCACGGAGCCTGAGCGGAGGCCGCTGGTGCGCGTGCTCGGTCCAGAGGCGCCGCTGCGCCCAGGAGGCCGAGCAGGGCGGCCCGGCGCCGGCTCCGAGCGTCCGGCCTGTGCGCGCAGAGCCGCGCGGGAGGTCGGCGGGGCGGCCCCGGGGCGAGAGCGCACGGCGGGTGTGAGCTCTGAGGGCGGGGCCCCGGACGAGTCCCCTCAGGCGGCTGCAGCCTGGCGACAGCATACGGGGCAAGCAACTCCTGATCCCGCGGGGGATGAGCCGGTTTATTCAGTGTCTGTTAGCTGCGTTTAAAGGGTGTGCAGGAGTGAAGTAATACATATTTACTTAATTCTTTAGGCTAAGCTGTAATAGTCAAAATGGAATGAATAATTATTTGTAGAAGTTCTGTGGTGAAAATTATGTAGATATTTTGTAATATTGATTCAGGGACAGATTTTCCAAGCATGCCCAAAGAGAGGGATGTTATTAAAATTTTAAGAGTTGACTGGATAATTAGTTGTAATCATCCTAATCACTTGAATGCAAATCAATTAATAAAAGTTAATCCTAGACAAAGATTTGATAGACTTATTTTTAAAAAATATAATGAGCACACTGATAATAATCTTAATTCCATTTTTTCTCAATAAGATTGTTGTCAGTAATCTAAGAGGAAAGGGAATGGTGAACTGCCATATGACCCAGCCATCCCACTACTGGGTATCTCTTCAAAGAGCTTGAAGTCAGGAATTCCCAAAGTCCTATGCACCCCAATGTTTATTGCAGCATTATTTACAATAGCCAAGACATGGAAACAACCTAAGTGCCCATCAACAGATGAATGGATAAAGAAGACGTGGTATATATATATATATACAGTGGAAAACTACTCAGCCATAAAACAGAACAAAATCGTCCCATTTGCAACAACATGGATGGACCTTGAGGGAGTTATGTTAAGTGAAATAAGCCAGATAGAGAAGGACAATCTCTGTATGACTCCACTCCTATGAGGAATTTAAACCTGTGGACAAAGAGAACAGATTAGTGGCTACCAGGGGAAAGGGGGGTGGGGGGTGGGGGGTGGGGGGTGGGCTCAAAGGGTGAAGGGGTGCACCTACAACACGACTGACAAACAAGGATGTACAAATGAAATTTCACAAGACTGTAACCCATCATTAACTCAATAAAAATTTTAAAAAATAATTTAAAAAATTAAATAATAAATAAATAAGACTAACACACCACCTCATCAATATTTATGACATATTTAATAAAGAATTCACACATTAAAATACGCCTATGGGCGCTAGGCCTTTACTTTAAAAATTCACTATTAAATTCCTTCCCGTATTAGGAAGACCTGCTAAAAAATCCACACCGAAAAACAAACCCCCTTAGCTTTATACAGATAAACAACTAATTTAGCCAAAAAGAAATACTTGGGAAATGACTAGAAGGAAACACTAACAAAAATTAGCAAGAGTGACAAGGCAATGGTAATGAGCACGCTGTCTTTCAAAAGAAGAAATCATTCAAAATATTTCTTTATCAGAGTCGCAAACACAATCATATCCTCTGGTACAGTAAAACCACTTTAAAGATATATTCCAGCACCCTGCTCCATTCCATCCCATTTCCTGCATATATTCTCTACCAGTGCGCATCACACTATATATATATTCCAGCACCCTGCTCCATTCCATCCCATTTCCTGTATATATTCTCTATCAGTGTACATCACACTATATATATTTATTCCAGCACCCTGCTCCATTCCATCCCATTTCCTGCATATACTCTCTATCAGTGCACATCACACTATATATATATTCCAGCACCCTGATCAATTCCATCCCATTTCCTGTATATATTCTCTATCAGTGCACACCACACTATATATACATATTCCAGCACCCTGCTCCATTCCATCCCATTTCCTGCATATATTCTCTATCAGTGCACATCACACTTTATGTTTACTCACGAGATCTAAACCTCGTGTACAAAATACTCATCACCCTGAATAAGAGAGAGTGCAAGATGGCACAATCAAGCACACAGACTCAGCACGCTCTTCACAGTCTACTTTCCTTCAGAAGGTGGGCAAGTTCCTTTCCCTCCAGCTCTCGTTTTTCTCCTCTGCCAATATTTATTCATCCACTAGATCCTAGTTACTGTCCAAAAAAATTTATCAGCAGTTCTCTACATTTTAGATACCAGACTTCCCTCTGACATACTAATGGCAAGCATTACCCCATTCCATTGACTTTCTTTTTATCTTTGTTTTCTTTGATGTAAATGTTTCTTATTTCCATATATATAGGATTTGAATTTTTCTATTTTGCCACCAATAATTTCCTTTCATGTTTCTATAATTTCTAATTTACTCAGTAATTCCCCTGTCTCGGATTGTATCCTAAGAAATTATCAGAAACTTGGACACACTGAAACGGATCACACTTATGTGGAGATGGCAGTGGTGGGGAAGGACAGAAAGGGGTGGAAATGTATAAATTTTGCATTGTTTGACAGGCATCTTTACTTCTTTCAGTTTTTAATAGAGTGCCCTTCCTGTCTTCCATTGTAAAGACCAGGGAAATAAAAATCTAATGTTGAGACATAAAAGAGAAGCTTGAACAAAAATTGACCTTTTAAAAGATGTTAATTGAAGGATTACGTATAATAGGAAAATTAGAAATAGCTTAAATAGCTAATACGAAGAGAGTGATTGATTTGTAATATATAGCATATATAAAACATAAAAAATATACAGCAATTAATTAAAACATTTTCTTTTAAAGAAAGATGTGGGTTTTTAATAACTGAAAATTTAACATTTAATTAGATCATCAGGGATATAATTAGATTGAGCTATTTGCAGGAATTTTTAAACTATATTTTTTGTATAAAAACTATTATTACACTGCTGGTGGAAATTAAAACACAAGAAAGGTTCACGCGATCTTGCCAGATCACCCAGCTCCTCCCAGGCTTTGTCAATATGTGTGTGTGACTTGTAAATAATTGCAGTCTGTCAACTCTGTATTTATACATTTTCAGAGATGATTTTGGAGATGTGTGCTTAAATTTTACAGAGATTTTTTAAAAGTGTTTTAATCATATTTTATGAGTTCTAAAGCAGCATAAAAGAAAAATATTTGTAACCTTATATAAAACATCTACATAATAAAAATGCCAATCAACATATTTATTGTATTTCTGCTATGTTTTCTCAGACAGTTTCTGAGGGAAGAATCATCAACAGCTTTTAATTATTGCTGGAAGAAAGCAGCAATAAGTGGATGAGAAAAGAAAAGTTTGAGTGAGTTCTACTTTCTTTAAGTCTCCAAATGGACACTTAAGGGGGAAAATGCTGATCCAAAGCAATGGCTGACAGTGTTCTGGATTAAGTGAGAGCCTATTCATCCTCTAAACATGTAAGACTGATCAGGAAACATCTCTATATTTGTTTTCCAGAAAGACTCCACCAGTTTATACTTGTGGCCAACTAATGTTAAATTTTGTCATTCTTACTAATTTTTTATAGCAATACCTCTTGCTCTTGATGTCTCAATACTTTAACTAAAAATGCTCATAATTTCTAATGGTAGATCCAAGGATATTGTTATTATTGTTGTTGTCATTATTAGTATTTTAAAGTACTATTTATTGAAAATCTACTATTTGCCAGGTACTGTAATATAATTTATCTTAAAACTCCATGGAGAAGAGACTGTTATCAAACTGAGGTTTATGAAGGATTACGTCTCTTGCCCAAGGCCATATATGGCCTTCAACCTTTGGATTTAAAACAGTGGCAGGGTAGAGATTAAAACCCAAGTCAAAGCCCACACTCTTTGCCACTATCCTGTACTCATCTTGGGCCCCTGCTAGACACACCGGAACCACCTGTTGGATATGCCAGAAACATCTGCCGGATACACTGAAACCACCTGCCAAATATGCCAGAATCAGGTCCCGGACATGGTGGAAACACCTGCCAGACACGTCCAAATCACCTGTCAGATACGCCAAAACCATGTGCCACACATGCCAGAACCACCTCGCGGACACATCTGCTGGATACTCCAGAAACAGGAAAAGCACAGGACGGAACCAGGTGCCAGACAAGCATGAAGCCCCTTCCAGACTAGCCTGAACCACTTGCTGGACCAGCCTGAATCACTTTATGGACATTCCAGAACCACATGCCCAGCACGCTAGAACCGAGTGACTGACACGCCAGAACCACCTGCTGAGCACACCTGAACCGGTCACTGTGAAACCACCTGCCGGATACGCCAGAACCAGGTGCCAGACATGCCAGAACCACCTGCCAGATACGCCAGACACAGGTGTCGCACATGCGGAAACCAGGATCCCAAATGACTGAACCAGCTGCCAGACACGTTGGAGCCACCTGCCGGATATGCCAAAAACAGCTGTTGCACATGCTGGAACCAGGTGCTGGACACACCTGAACCACCTGCCAGACAAGCTTCAACCACCTGCTAGACACAAGGGACCCACTTGCCGGACACGCCATCATCACCTTCAGGAAACGCCAGAACCATCAAGTGAACATGCTGGAAGCACCAGCCGAACATGCCAGAGCCAGGTGCTGGACACGCCATATCTGCCTGCCAGACACACTGAAATCACCTGCCAGATATGCTGGAACCAGGTCCCAGACACGCCAGAACCAACTTCCAGGCAAGCCAGAAAAACCTGCCGGACACGCCGGAACCACCCCTCAGACTGGCCAAAACCACAAAAATGAAATGATGGGATCATGTCCTGGACATGTCGTAGCCACATGTCGGACACGCTGGAATCAACCGCCGGACATGCTGGAACCAACTGCTGGACACCCCGGAAGCACCCACTGCCCATGTCAGAACCACCTTCTGGACATACTGTAAACTCATGCCAAGTACACAGGAACCCCCTGCCTGACAAGCTGGAACCACCTGAATGGCATGCCAGGACCACTGGTCGGACATGCCAAAACCAGCTGCAAGACAAAACTGAAACACCTGCCAGACAAGACTGAAGCACCTGCTGGATACGCCTGAACCACTTGACAGACACTCCGGAACCACCTGACCAACATGCTTCAACCACCTGCTTAACTCCCCGGAACCACCTGCTGCACACCTGTTGGATATGCCGGAACCAGGTGCTGCATACACTGAAACCACCTGCCAAACGCCCCAGAACCAGGTGCCAGACATGGTGGAACCAACTACCAGACATGTCCAAATCACCTGTCAGATATGCCAAAACCATGTGCCGGACACACCAAAAGCACCTCCTTGACACGCCGGAACGATCTGCCAGATACGCCAGAAACAGGTAGAGCTAGGGTGGAACAAGGTGTCAGACAAGCCCGAAGCAGCTGCTGGACTAGCCTGAACCACCTGCTGGATGAGCCTGAACCACCTGCTGGACCATCCTGAACCACTTTACGGACATTCTGGAACCACATGCCAGGCACGCTGTAACCAGCTGCCCAACACTCAAGGACCACCTGCTGAACACGCCTGAACCACCTGCCAGCCTTGTGTGAACCACCTGCCAGACACGTGGGAACCACCTGCCAGATACACCAGAAACAGGTGTCACACATGCCGAAACCAGGTGCCGGACATAGCTGAACCACCTGCCAGACACACTGGAGCCACTTGCTGGATATGCTAAAAACATGTGTTGCACACCCCGGAACCAGGTGCTGAACACGACTGAACCACCTGCCGGACAAGCCTCAACCACCTGCTGGAAGCGACTGAACCACTTGCAGGACACGCCATCACCAACTTCAGAACACACCAGATCCATCTGGTGGACACGCCAGAAGCACCAGCCGAACATGCCGGAGCCAGGTGCCAAACACACCAGAACTGCCTGCTGGACACACCAAAATCACCTGCCGGATATGCCAGAACCAGGTCCCGGTTATGCCAGAACCGACATCTGGACAGGCTAGAAAAACCTGCCAGTCACACCGGAACCACCAGTCAAATACACCGAAACCACCACCCCAATTTGACTGGGTCAGGTCCTGGACACATCGTAGCCAGCTGCTGGACACACTGGAATCACCTGCCAGACATGGGGGAACCAACTCCTGGACACCCCAGAAGCATCCACTGGACACGTCGGAACCACCTTCTGGACTTACTGGAAACTCATGCCAGACACACAGGAACCCCCTGCCTGACATGTTGGAACCACCTGAATGACACACCGGTACCACTGGCCGGACATGCTGGAACCACGTGCCAGACCAAACTGAACCACCCGCCAGACAAGACTGAACCACCTGACGGATACCCCTGAACCACTTGACAGACACTCCAGAAACACATGCCGAGCATGCCAGAACCACCTGTCAGGTATGCCAGAACCAGGTGCCGGACACACCGGAACCACCTTCCAGACATACCTGAACCACCTGCAGGACACACTGAAATCACCTGCCAGATACCCTAGAACCAGGCCCCTTATATGCCGGAACAACCCGTCAGACATGCCGGAATCACCCACCAGAAACAGTGGAACCACCACACAAATACATCAGAACCACCCACCAGACACACCAGAAACACACCCCAGACACGCCGGAACCACCTGGAACCACCCACTGGACACACTGGAACCACTACTCAGACATGCTGGAACCACCAACCAGACACACCGAACCAACTTCCGGACACAGCGGAAGCACCCACCAGACACGCCAGAACCATCTTCCAAACGTACCAGAACCACATGCCGGACACACAGGAACCACCTGTTGGATATGCCGGAACCAGGTGCCGGATACACTGAAACCACCTGCCAAATAAGTCAGAACCAGGAGCCAGACATGACAAAAACACCTGCCAGACAAGCCCGAACCACCTGCCTAACATGCCAGAACAAACTGCTGGACATGCCGAAATCACCTTCCGGACACGCCAGAAACAGCTCCTGGATATGCCAGAACCAATTTCCATAAAATGCTGGAACAACCTGCTGGACATGCCAGAATCAACCACCGGACACATCGGAACCACCTTCCTGACATACCAGAAACTCATGCCAGACACACAGGAACCCCCTGCCTGTCATGCCAGAACCACCTGAATGACATGCCAGTACCATCGGCTGGACATGCCATAACCACCTGCCAGAGAAAACTGAACCACCTGCCAGAAAAGACTGAGCCACCTGCTGGACATGCCTGAACCACTTGACGGACATTCCAGAACCACATGCCAGATACGCTGGAACCACCTGCAGTACAGGCCTCAACCACCTACTGGATATGCCTGAACCGCCTGGTGGACACACCGCAACCACATTCTGGATGTGCCGGAACCATCTGGTGGACATGCTGGAACCACCTGAATAACATGCCGGAACCACCTAACATGCCGTAACCACGTGCCAGACACGCCAGCACCACCTGCTGGAAACCCCGGAACCACAGCCCAGACATACTGGAAGGACATGCTGGACACGCAGGAACCAATTGCTGCACACACCTGGACCACCTGCTGGACACCACCAAAGCATATCCTGGAGAGGCCTGAATCAGCTGCTGGACATGCCCAAACCACCATTCAGACACTTCAGGACCATGTTTCAGAAATGCCTGTACACAGGATGGCCATGTCTGGACCATGTGCCGGATGCATCTGGACCAGCTGACAGACATGCCTGAACAACCAGCTGGACACGCCGGAACTACCTGCCAGGCATACCGGAACCATCCACTGGAAACGCCTGAATCACCTGCCTGATATGTTGGAACCAACTGCCGGAAATGTTGGAAACAACACCCGGACAATCTGCAACCACCCACTGGAGACACCAGAATCAGATCCTGGACACACCGGAAGCACCTGCCGGACACTCTGGAACCACCTTCGGGAACCACCTGAATCACCCACCGGATACGAAGGAACCACCTTCCAGACACACCAGAACCACTTGTCAGATTCGGCGGAACCAGGTGCTGGACATGATGAAACCACCTGTCGGATATGCCAGAACCAGGGGCCAGACACGAGAGAACCACCTGCTGGACAAGCCGGAACCACCTGCCTGACATGCTGGAACAACCTGCCGGACACGCCGAAATCACCTGCCTCATACACCGGAACCAGGTCCTGGAAAAACCTGCCAGACACACCAAAACCTCCACCTGCACACTCCGAAACCACCAACCTGATTCTGGCAGTTCCTGCAGGTGGTTCCAGCGTGTGTGGCAGGTGCTTCTGGTGTGCTGGGACCTGATTCTGCCATCTCCGGTGGGTGGTTCCAGAGTGTCCTTGTGGTGGTGTCCAGCAGTTGGTTCCAGCGTGTCAGGCAGGTGGTACAGGCGTTTCTGGGAGGTGTTTTGGGGGTGTCCAGCAAGTGGTCCGGGTGTGTCTGGCAAGTGGTTCCAGCATGTCCGGCGTGTCCTTCCAGTATGTCTGGCCTGTAATTCCTCATGTTCAGCCAGTGGTTCTGGTGTGTCCGTCACCTGGTTCTGGCATGTTTGGCAGATGGTTCCAGCAAGTCCACCAGATGGTTCTGGCTCATCCTGAAGGTGGTTATGGCATATCTGGCAGGTGGTTCAATCATGTCCAGCAGGTGGTTCAGTCTTGTTCAGCAGGTGGTTCAGTCATGTCCAGCACCTGCTTCTGGCATGTGAGAAAGCTGTTTCTGGCATATCCGGCAGGTGGCTCCAGTGTGTCCGGCAGGTGGTTCAGTTGTGTCCAGCACCTTGTTTCTGTGTGTGCGACACCTGTTTCTGGCATATCAGGCAGGTATTTCTGGCATGTCCAGCAGGTTTTTCACTCAAGTCTGGCAGTTGGTTCAGGCGTGTCCAGCAGGTGGTTCTGGCGTGTTGGGCACCTGGTTCCAGAGTGCCCGGCATGTGATTTGGGAATGTCTGTAATGTGGTCCTGGCTGGTCCAGCAGGCGGTTCAGACTAGTATGGCAGCTGCTTCAGGCTTGTCTGGCACCTGGTTCTGGCCTGTCCTGGACCTGTTTCTGGTATATCTGGCAGATGGTGCCGGTGTGTCTAAGAGGTGGGTCCGGTGTGTCTGGCAGATGGTTTTGGTGTACTCAGCAGGTGATTTGGAAGTGGCCGGCAGGTGTTTCCTCCATGTCTGGCAACTGGTTCTGGCACATTTGGTAGGTGGTTTCAGTGTATCTGGCACCTGGTTCCCCCATATGCAAAAGTTGGTTCCAGCATGTCTGGCAGGTGGTTCCGGGGTGTCAGACCAGAGATTCCACCATGTTTTGCAGATGGATCAGTGCTGTCCAGCAGGTGGATCAGTCGTTCTGGCAGTGGGTTGCAGCATATCTGGCGGTGGTTGTGGCGTGTCCAGAAGGTGGTTCTGTCGTGTCCGGCAGGTGGTTCTGGTGAGTCAAGCAGGTGGTTATGGCATGTTTGGCAGGTGGTTCAGGCGTGTCTGTCAGCTGGTCCAGGTGCATCTGGCACATGGTCCAGGTGTGGCCATCCCGTGGTCCAGGCATTTCTGAAACATGGTTCTGACATGTCCGAAAGATGGTTTGGGCGCGTCTGGCATCTGATTCAGTCCTCTCCGAGAGGTGCTTTGGGGGTGTCCCACAGGTGGTCCTGGTGTTTCCAGCCAGTGGTTCGGCATGTCCGGCACGTCATTCGAGTATGTCTGGTCTGGGGTTCCGGTTTGTATAGCAGGTGGATCCAGCGTGTCTGGCACCTGGCTCCCACATGCTTGGCAGGTGGTTCTGGCATGTCCACCAGATGGTTCCGGTGCATCCTGAAGGTGGTTATGGCGTGTCCAGCAGGTGGTTCAGGCTTGTCCGTCACTTGGTTCCGTCGTGTCCAGCACCTGGTTCCAGCATTTGCGTCACCTGTTTCTGGCATATCTGGCAGGTGGCTCCAGTGTATCCAGTGGGTGGTTCAGTCATCTCCTGCACCTGGTTACGGCGTGTGCAACAACTCTTTCTAGCGTATCTGGCAGGTGATTCCAGCATGTCCAGCAGGTGGTTCACGCTAGTTTGGCAGGTGTTTTGGGTGTGTCCAGCAGGCGGTTCTGGCCTTAGGGCACCAGGTTCCGCTGTGTCCAGCACTTGGTTCTGGCATATCCTGCAGGTGGTTTCAGTGTATCTGGCCCCTGGTTCCAGCATATCCAACAGGTGGTTCCGGCGTGTCTAGCAGCTGGTTCAGGTGTGTCTGGGAAGTGGTTCTGTTGCATTCGGAAGGTGCTTCCGGCATGTCTGGTGGGTGATTCCAGTGTGTCTGGCAGTTGGTTCCAGCATGTGTGGCTGGTGGTTCCATTGTGTCTGTTTGCTGGTTCTGATGTGTCCGGTGGGTGCTTCTGGGGTGTCTGGCAGTTGCTTCCCACATGTCCAGAGGGTGATTTCACCACATCCAGCAGGTGGCTATGGTGTGTCCAGGACCTGAATCCATCAAGTTGGGTGGTGGTTTTGGTATGTTTGGGTGGTGGTTCCTGCGTGTCCAGCAGGTGATTTTGGCGTGTCTGGCAGGTGGTTCTGGTGAGTCAAGCAGGTGGTTGCAGCGTGTCAGGCAGGGGGTTCAGGCATGTCCAGCAGGTGGTTCAGGCCTGTTCGGACAGTGGTTTTGGTGCATCCAGCACCTGGTTCTGGCATATCTGACATGTCGTTCTGGCGTGCCCAGCGTGTGATTCCAGATTGTCCATCAAGTGTTTCAGGCGTATCCAGCAGGTGTTTCAGTCTTTTCTGGCAGGTGGTTCCGGCATGTCCTACCAGGGGTACTGGCGTGTCATTCAGGTAGTTCCAGCGTGTCAGGCAGGGGCTTATAACATGTCCAAGACCTGATTCTGGCGTCTCCAGTGCATGGTTCCAGAGTGTCCAGGTTGTGGTTCTGATGTGTCCAGCAGTTGGTTCCAGCATGTCAGGCAGGTGGTTCAGGCGTTTCCAGGGGATGATTCCTGTATGTCCAGCAGGTAGTTCAGGTGTGTCCAGCAGGTTGTTCAGGCATGTCTGTCAGCTGGTTCAGTTGCATCTGGGACATTGTCCTGGCATGGCCGTCCCGTGGACCAGGCATTTCTGAAACGTGGTTCTGACGTGTCCGAATGGTGGTTTGGGCATGTCTAGCATCTGATTCAGGACTCTCCAGGAGGTGCTTTGGTGGTATCTGGCAGGCGGTCCAGGTGTGTCCAGCATTGGTTCCGGCATGTCCAGTGTGTCTTTCTAGAATGTCTGGACTTTGGTTCTGGGATGTCCAGCGGGCGATTCCAGTGTGTCCAGCACCTGGCTCTGGCATTTTCAGTAGGTGGTTCCTGCATGTCCACCACATGGTCCCAGCGTGTCCTGAAGGTGGTTCCAGCATGTCCAATAGGTATTTCAGTCCTGTCCAGCAAGTGCCTCAGTCATGTCCAGCACCTGGTTCCAGCGTGTGTGACTCCTGTTTCTGGCGTTTCTGGCAGGTGTTTCTGGTGTGACCAGCAGTTGGTTCATGCAAGTCTGGCAGGTGATTCAAGCGTGTCCAGCAGGTGGCTCTGGCATGTCAGGCAGTTGGTTCCACCTTGCCCAGCATGTGGTTCCGGAATGTCCGTAAAGTGGTTCAGGGTGGTCTAGCAGATGGTTGAGGCTAGTCATGCAGCAGCTGCAGGCTTGTCTGGCACCTGGTTCTGGCCTGTGCTGGACCTGTTTCTGGTGTATCCGGCAGGTGGTTCTGGCATGTCCTGCACATGGTTTTGGTGTATCTGACAGGTGATTTGGACGTGTCTGGCAGGTGTTTCTGCCATGTCTGGCACCTGGTTCTGGTGTATTCGGCAGGTGGTTTCAGTGTATTTGGCACCTCGTTCCGGCATATCCAACAGGTGGTTCCGGTGTGTCAGGCAGGTGGTTCAGGTGTTTCTGGCATGTGATTCTGGTACGTCTGTAAGGTGGTTCTGGGGTGTCCAGTGGGTGCATCCAGAGTGTCTGGCAGTTGGTTCCGGCATGTCTGGAGGGTGGTTCTGGCATGTCTGAGTGGTGGTTCCAGTGTGTCCGGTGGGTAGTTCTGGCATGTCTGTTGGGTTGTTCCGGCGTATAAGAGGCCAGGTTCCGGCGTATCTGGCAGGTGATTTTGGCGTGTCCAGCAGGTTGTTCCGGCGAGTCAAGCAAATGGTTGTGGTGTGTCCCAGTAGGTTGTTCAGGCATGTGCAAAAGGTGGTTCAGGTCTGTCCTGAAGGTGGTTTCTGCACGTCTGGCACCTGGTTCTGGCATATCTGACATGTGGTTCCAGCGTGCCTGGCATGTGGTTCCAGATGTCTGTAAAGTGGTTCAGTAATATCCGACTGGTGGTTCAGTCTTGTCTGGTGGGTTGTTCAGGTTTCTCTGGCTTGTGGTTCCGGCATGTCCGGCCAGTGGTACTGGCGTGTCATTCAGGTGGTGCCAGCATGTCCGGCAGGGGTTTCCTGAGTGTCTGGCATGAGTTTCCAGTGTGTCTGGAAGGTGGTTCTGATGTGTCAGGAGGGTGCTACCAGGGTGTCTGGCAGTCGGTGCCCACATGTCTAGTGGGTGATTCCAGCGTGTCCAGCAGGTGGGTACAGCGTGTCTAGGACCTGATTCTGTCATGTCGGATGGTGGCTTTGGCATCTTTGGGTGGTGGTTCCGGTGTGTCCAGCAGGTGATTTCAGCATGTACGGCAGGTTTTTCCACCCTGTGTGGAAGTTGGTTCTGGTGTATTCAGGACCTGGTTCCGGGGTATCCAGAAGTTGATTTTGGCTTGTCTGGCAGGCTGTTCTGGTGTGTCTGGCAGGTGGTTCTGGTGTGTCTGGCAGGTGGTTCTGGCATGTCCAGCACCTGGTTCTTCTGTATCCGGTGGGTGGTTTCATGGTGTCCAGCACCTGGTTCTGCTGTATCTGACAGGAGGTTCCGGTGTGACTGTCAGGTGTTTCCAGGGTCTCAAGCAGGTGGTTCTGGTGTGTCTGGCTGGTGGTTCAGCTGTGTTTGGCAGGTGGATCAGTGCTGTCCAGCAGGTGGATCAGTCATGTCTGGTGGTTGGTTTCAGCATATCTGGGGGTGGTTCCAGCGTTTTCAGAAGGTGGTTCTGTCATGTCTGTCAGGTTCTTCTGGCATGTCAGTCAGGTGGTTCTGGCATGTCGAGAAGGTGGCTCCATCATGTCTGGCAGGGGCCCAATAACCTGCATCCCTTGGCAGACAGTCCAGAACCACCTGCCAGGCACACCAGCACCACCTGCCAGATAAGCCAGCACCAGGTGCCAGACACGACTAAACCACCTTCCGGACAACTTGAACCACCTGATGGAGAGGTCTGAGCCACCTGCCAGACATGCCAGAACCACCATCCAAACGTGCTGGAACAATGTGGTGGACATACTGGAACCACCTGCCAGACATGCCGGAACCATGTCCTGGGCACGCCGGAACCACCTGCTGAACAGGAAGGGAAAAGCTGACAGACAGCCCTGATCCACCCAACGGACATGCCATAACCACAGTCCAGACATGACAGCATCACCTTCTGGACATGACAGAACCACATTCTGGACATGCCAGAACCACTCCTCAGACACACCGGAACCACCCACTGGACACGACAGAACCACCTTCCAGACACGCCAGAACCACGTGACTGACACACTGGAGCCACCTTACTGACACGCAGGCATCATCCACCGGACATGCCGGAACCACCTGCGGGACACGCTGGCACCACCTGCTGGTTACACCAGAATGAGGTGGCAGGAATGCCAGAACCAACTGCCACACAAGCCTGAAAAATCTGTCAGACCAGCCTGAACCACCTGCTGGACATGCCTCAATCACCAGACAGACACACTTCATCCACCCGATAGACACGCCAGAACCAACTGCAGGACCCACCGGAACCACCTGCCGGACACACAGGAACCAAATTCCAGTCACATGGGAACCACCTGTCGGATACACTGGAACCAGGTGCCTGGTTCACTGAAACAACAAGCTGGATATGCTGGAACCAGGTGCCAGACATGCTGGAACCAGGTACCAAATATGCTAAACCCACCTTCTGAATATGCCAAAACCAGGTGCTGGACACTCCCAAACCACCTGCTGGACACAGCCAAACCACTTTTCGGACATGTCAGAACCACGTTTCAGAAACCCCTGGACCACGGGATGGCCATGTCTGGAACACGTGCCAGGTGCACCTGGCCTACCTGACGGACATGCCTCAACAACCTGCTGGACACGCCCGAACTATCTGCTGGACATAATGAGATGATCCACTGGAAACGCCAGAACCGCCCAGCAGACATGACAGAACCACCTTCCGGTCTCGCCCCAGCCACATGGTGGACACTCTGGAACCACCAGCCGGACAAGATGGAACCTCCTGCCGGATATGCCTTAACCACTGGAGGGACAATCTGGAACCACCTGCCTGGCACGCAGGATCCACCTGCCAGATATGCCAGAACCAGGTGCTGGACTCGCCGGAACCACCCGCTGGACTGGAGGGAACCACCACCCGGACACGCCAGAACCACCTGCTGGACAACCCTTAACCACCAGACAGACATGCTGGAACCACAGACCAGATATGCAGGAAGGTCATGCTAGACACAGCAGAGCCACCCGCCATACCTACCTGGACCACCTGCCACACACGCCTGAAGAACCTGCTAAACACTTCCGAACTGCCTCCAGACAAACCCAACCACCATTCTGACACGTCAGAAGCACGTTTCAGAAATGCCTGGACCACGGGACTGCCATGCCTGTAGCAGGTGCCAGAAGCACCTGCACCACCTGACGGGGATGACAGAACAATCTGCAAGACATGCCGGAACCACCTGATGGACATGCAAGAACCACTTCCCTGAGATGGTGGAATGACCTTTCGGACAAGCAGGAACCATGCCCCGGACACACAGTAACCACATGCAGGACATATTGATCCACCAGCTGGACACAACTGATCCACCTGCCGAACACAGCTGAATCACCCATGGGACACACCAGAATCACCTGCCAGACATGATGGAACCACCTTCCGGACATGCTGGAACCACTCATTGGACACACCGGAACTACCCACTGGACATGATGGAATCACCTTCTGGGCATGCCAGAACCACCTGACTGACATGCAGGAACTAACTGACTGAGACACCAGAATCACCCGCCAGTCATGCCAGAAACTCCTGCGGGACACACCACAACCCCCTGCCAGTTACAGCAGAACCAGCTGGCAGGAACACCAGAACTGGCAGATGGACAAGCCTGAACAACCTGCCGGAGCAGCCCAAATCACCCACCGGACATGACTGAACCACCTGCCAGACACGCCAGAACCACATGCTTCACTCGCCAGAACAACTTACTGGACGTGCTGAAATCACCTGACGGATACTCCAGAAGCAGGCCACTTATATGCAGGAACCACACGCAGGACAAGCTGGAATGACCTGACGGGCAGCCTGAACCACAACTCAGACACACCAGAACCACCCACCAGACACCCCAGAGTCAGGCCCGGGACACAGCACAACCAACTGCAGGACATGTAGGAATCACCTGTAGGACACACCGGAACCACCTTAAGAACATACTGGAACCACATGCCAGACACACAGGAACCACCTGCCAGACACCATGGAACCAACTGTCAGATACGCTGGAACCAGGCACCTAATACACTGAAACCACCTGCTGAATACACCAGGACCATGTGCCAGACACGCCGGAAGCATGTGATGGATACACCAGAAACAGGTCCAGCACTGGCCACAACCAGGCGCAGGACATGCCTGAAACACCTGCCGGACACACCTGAACCACCTGCTAGACCAGCCTGAACCACTTTACGGACAATCTGGAACCACATGCTGGGCACACCAGAACCAGGTGCCCAACACACCAGAACCACCTGCTGGACACGCCTGAACCACCGGCCAGTCTTGTAAGAACCACCTGACAGATGCACCAGAACCACCTGCCAGATATGCCAGAAACAGGTGTCACACATGCCAAAACCAGGTGACAGACATGCTGGAACCACCTGCCACACATTGAAATCACCTCCCAGATATGCCAGAACCATGTGCCGGACATGCCAGAATTGCCTACCAGACATGCTGGGACCATCTGTTGCAGACACTGGAACCAGGTGCCTGATTTGCTGAAACTACCTGCCGGACATGCCAGAAGCAGGTGCTTGACATGCCAGGACAACCCACAGGACACGTCAAAATCACCTGCATGATACCCAGTAACCATGTGCCAGATATAACAGAACCACCTGCTGGACACACTGGAGCCACCTGCTGGATATGCCAGAAACTGGTGCCCCACAAAACAGATCCACCTGCCAGACAAGAGTGAACCATCTGCTGGTGGGGCCTGAACCACCTGCCAGACATGCTGAAATCACCTTCCGGATGCACCAGATCCATCTGTTGCACACACCAGAACCACCACCAGACATGTGTGACACACCTGCCTGACACGCTGGAAGTAACTCTCAGACACATCAGAACCATCATCCAGACACTCTGGAAGCACCCACCAGAGATGCGAGAATTACGTCGAGAACACGCTGGAAGCACCTGCAGGACACGCCAGAACGACCTGACTCACACGCCAAAAATCACCTGCCGGATACGCCTGAACCACTTGACGGACTTTTCAGAATTACATGCCGGTCATGCCGGAACCATCTCTCAGATATGCCAGAACTGGTGCCAGACACACTGGAACCACCTTCTGGACAGACCTGAACCAACTGTCGAACACGCCAGAACCACCTGCTTGACTTGCTGGAACTAGATGCCAGACATGCCAAAATCATCTGCCAGATATGCTGGCAACAGGCCCCTTATACGCCAGAAAAAACTGACAGACATGCCAAAACCACCTGTCGGACACAGTGGAACCACCACACAGACATGCAAGAACCACCTGCCAGACACGCTGGAAGCACCCACCAGACACGACGGAACCACTTACAACCACCCACCGGACAAACTGGAACCACGACTCTGACATGCGAAAATCACCTGCCAGACACGCCAGAACCAACTCCCAGACACACCGGAAGCACCCAATGGACATGCCGGAACCACCACTCAGATATGCCAGAACGACCCGCCAGACAAGCTGGAACAAACTGCCAGACATGCCAGAAGCACCTTCCAGACACACTGGAACCACCTTCCAAACGTACCAAAACAACATCCCAGACACACAGGAACCACCTGACAGACACTTTGAACCACGTGTTGGCTATGCCAGAACCAGGTGCCAGATACACTGAAACCACCTGCCGAATACACCAGAACCAGGTGCCGGACACACCAGAAGCACCTGCCAGACAGGCTGGAACCACCAGCCTAACACGCCAGAACAACCTGCCAGACATGCTAAAATCAGCTGCCGGACATGCCAGATCCAGGTCCTGGACATGCCAGAACCAATTTCCATAAAAGGCCGGAACAACCTGCCAGACATGCTGGAATCACGCACCAGACATGCGGGAACCAACTGCCGGACACGCCAGATTCAACACCTGGACACGCTGAAAGCAGTGACCAGACATGAGGGAATTAGGTCCTGGACACACCATAGTCACCTGGCAGACACACTGGAATCACCTGCCGGACATGTGGAAACCAACACCAGGACACACTGGAAGCACACAACAGACATGTCAGAACCACCTTACGGACATACCAGAAACTCATGCCAGACACACAGGAACCCCCTCCCTGGCATGCCAGAACCACCAGAATGGCACGCAGGTACCATCAGGTGGACATGCCGTAACTACCAGCCAGAGAAAACTGAACCACCAGCCAGATATGCCTGAACCACTTGACGGATACTCCGGAACCACATTCCGGGCATGCCAGAACCACGTTTCATATATACCAGAACCAGATGCTGGGCACGCCGGTACCACCTTCCAGACAGGCCTGAACCACCTGCTGGACGTGCCTGAACCATCTCCCAGACATGGTGGAACCACCTCCTTGACTCGCCAGAACTACCTGCTGAACATGCAGAAATCACCTGACAGATATGCCAGAACCAGGCTCCTTATACAATGGAACAACCTGACAGAAATGCTGGAACCAACCCCCGGACACACGGGAACCACCACTCAGACACTCCGGAACCACCTGCCAGACACGCCAGAACCAACTGCTGGACACGCCGGAAGCACCCACCGGACATGCCGGAACCACCTTCTGAATGTACCAGAACCACATGCCAGACACACAGGAACCTCCTGCCAGACACGCTGGAACCACCTGTTGGATATGGCAGAACAAGGTGCCACGTACACTGAAACCACCTGCCAAATACCCCAGAACCAGGTGCCAGACATGGCAGAACCAGTAGCCGGACATGTACAAATCACCTGTCGGATACACCAAAACCATGTGCCAGACACACCGGAAGCACCTCCTGGACACGCCGGAGCCATCTGCCAGATATGCCAGAAACAGGTCATGCTAGGCCAGAAGCAGGTCCCAGACAAGCTTGCAGCGGATGCCGGACTAGCCTGAACCACCTGCTGTACAAGCCTGAACCAACTGCTGGACCAGCCGGAGCCACTTTATGGACATTCTGGAACCACATGCTGGGCATGCGGGAACCATGTGCTCGACACACCAGAACCACCTGCTGAACATGCATGAACCACCTGCCAGCCTTGCGTGAACCACCTGCCGGATACACCAGAAACAGGTGTCGCACACACCAGAACCAGGTGCTGGACACGACTGAACCACCTGCCACACAAGCCTCAACCACTGGCTGGACAAGACTGAACCACTTGCCGGACACACCGTCAGCATTCAAGACGTGCGAGAACCATCTGGTGGGCATGCCAGAAGCACCAGCTGAACATGCCAGAGCCAGATGCCAGACACATCGAAATTGCCTGCTGGGCACACCAAAATCACCTGCTGAATATGCCAGAACCAGGTCCCGGATATGCCAAAAGCAACTTCCGGACAGGCCGGAAAAACCTGCCGGACACGCTGGAATCATTCAGGCATGCCGCAACCACCAACCTGACATGATGGAATCAGGCCCCGGACACATCATAGCCACCTGCCGGACATGCCGGAATCACCTGCCAGACATGCAGAAACCAAATGCCGGACACCCCGGAAGCACCCACCAGACATGTGGGAACCACCTTCCTGACATACGGGAAACTCATGCCAGACACAGAGGAACCCCCTGTCTGACATTCTGGAACTACCTGAATTATATGCTGGTACCACTGGCTGGACATGCCAAAACCACCTGCAAGACAAAATTGAACCACCTACCATACAAGACTGAACCACCTGCCAGATACGCCTGAACCACTTGACGGACACTCTGGAACCACATGCCACGCACGCCAGAACCACCTCTCAGATATGCCAGAACCAGTTCCTGGACATGCCAGAACCACCTTCAGGACAGACCTGAAACACCTGCTGGACATGCCTGAACCACCTGCCAGAAATTCCAAAATCACCTGCCAGATACGCTGGAAGCAGAACATTTAAATGCCAGAAAAACCTGACAGACATTCCAGAACCACCCGCCGGACACAGTGGAACCACCATAGAGACACGCCAGAACCACCTGCCAGACACACAGGAAGCACCCACTGGACACGCCGGAACCACCTGGAACCACCCACCAGACACACTGTAACCACCAATCAGACATGCTGGAATCATGTGCCAGACATGCTGGAACCAACTCCTGGACATGCTGGAAGCACCCAACGGACACGCCGGAACCATCTTCCGAACATACCAGAACCACACGCCGGATATACAGGAACAATCTGCCAGACACACTGGAACTACCTGTTGGATATGCCAGAACCAGGTGCCAGATGCACTCAAACCACTGGCCGAATATGCTAGAAGCAGGTGCTGGACATGCCAGAAACACCTGCCAGACAAGCTGGAGTCATCTGCCAAACACGCCAGAACAAACTGCCGGACGTGCTGAAATCACCTGCCGGATACGCCAGAACCAGGTCCTGGATACGCCAGAACCAGTTTCCATAAAAGGCTGGGACAACCTGCCAGACACAACAGAATCACCCACCAGATATGCGGGAACCAACTGCCAGACATGCTGGAACCAACCTCTGGACTCTCTGAAATCACAAAACGGACACGACGGAATCAGGTCTTGGACACACGGTAGCCACCTGCCTGACACGCCAGCAACACCTTAAGAACATATCAGAACCACATGCCAGACACACAGGAACCACCCGCCAGACACCATGGAACCAACTGTCAGATACCTGCCTGACACGCTGGAACCAACTGTCGGACACGTCGGAACCATCATCCGGACACTCTGGAACCACCCACCTAAGATGCGAGAATCAGGTCCAGAACACACCGGAAGCACCTGCAGGACATGCCAGAACCACGTGACTCACATGCTGAAATCACCAGCCGGATATGCCTGAACTACTTGACAGACACTCCAGAATCACATGCCGGGAAAGCCAGAAACACCTGTCAGATGTGACAGAACCAGGCGCTGCACGTGCCTGAAAAACCTGCCGGACACGCCAGAACCACTTGAATGACATGCTGGAACAACCTGCTGGAAATGCCAAAATCACCTATCGGGTACGCTGGAACCAGGTCCTGGATACACCAGAACCAATGTCTGTAAATGGCCTGAACAACCTGCCAGACATGCCAGAATCACCCATTGGACATGTGTGAACCAACTGCCAGACATGCCAGAACCAACACCTGGAAATGCTGAAAGCATCAACCAGACATGACAGAATCAGGTCCCAGACAGTCCATAGCCACATGCCGGACACGCCGGAATCACCTGCTGGACATATGGGAACCAACATCAGGACACACCGGAAGTACCCACCAGACACGTTGGAACCATGTTCCGGACATACCGGAAACTGATGCCAGACACACAAGAAAGCCCTGCCTGTCACGCCAGAACCACCTGAATGACACGCCAGTACCATCGGCCTGACGTGCCATAACCACCTGCCAGAGAAAACTGAGCCACCTCCTAGATAAGACTGAACCACTTGACGGACACTCCGGAACCACATGCTGGGCATGCCAGAACCTCCTGTCAGATATGCCAGAACTAGATGCCAGACACACTGGAACCACCTTCCAGAGAGACCTGAAGCACCTACTGAACATGCCTGAACCACCTCCTTGACTCGTCTGAACCACATGCTGGACGTGCAGAAATCACCTTACGGATACACCAGAACCAGGCCCATTATACAACAGAGCAACCTGACCAAAATGCATGAAACAACCCCCAGGAACACTGGAGCCACCACTCAGACACTCTGGAACCACCCACCAGACACGCTGGAACCAACTACTGGACACGCTGGAAGCACCCACCAGACATGCCGGGCCCACCTTCTGAACGTACCAGAACCACATGCCAGACCAACAGGAACCCCCTGCCAGACATGCTGGAACCACCTGTTGGATATGCCGGAACCAGGTGCTGCATACACGAAAGCCACCTGCCAAATACCCCAGCACCAGGTTCCGGACATGGTGGAACCAATGCCGGGCACATCAAAACCACCTGTTGGATATGCCAAAACCATGTGCTGGACACATCAGACACACCTCCCAGGCATGCTGGAGCCATCTGCCAGGTACGCCAGAAACAGATCCTGCTACGCCGGAACCAGGTGCCAGACAAGCCTGAAGCAGCTGCCAGACTAGCCTGAACCACCTGTTGGACCAGCCTGAATCAACTGCTGGACCAGCCTGAACCAATTTACAGACATTCTGGAACCACGTGCCAGGCACGCTGGAACCAAGTGCCCAAAACGCCAGAACCACTTGCTGAACACGCCGGAACTACCTCCTGGATAAACCAGAAACATGTGTCACACACGTCGAAACCAGGTGCTGGACAAGCCTGAACCACCTGCTCCACACAACTGAACCACCTGCTGGACAGGCCAGGTCCATCTTCAGGATGCACCAGAACCATCTGGGGACATGCCGGAACCACCTGTCAGATACGCCAGACACAGCTGTGACACATGCCGAAACCAGGTGCTGGACATGACTGAACTGTTTGCTGGAAACGCCTGAACCACTTGATGGACGCTGCGGAACAACATGCTGGATACACTGGAACCACCTGCTGGACAAGCCTAAACCACCTGGTGGACATGCTGCAACCACCTTCCAGATGCGCAGGAACCATCTCGTGGACATGCTGGAACAACCTGCCGAACATGCCAGAACCAGGTGCTGAGCATACCGGAACCACCTGCTGGAAACCCCAGAACCACAGGCCAGTCACACTGGAAGGACACAACGGACATGCTGGAACCAATTGCTGTACACACCCGGACCACCTGCCGGACACCCCCAAAGCACCTCCTGGAGAGGCCTGAATCAGCTGCTGGACACGCCCAAACCACCATTTGACACTTCAGGACCACGTTTCAGAAATGCCTGTACCACGGGACAGACATGTCTGGACCATGTGCCGGATGCACCTGGACCAGCTGACAGACATGCCTGAAAAACCAGCTGGACACGCCAGAACTACCCACTGGACATACCAGAACCATCCACCAGAAATGCCTGAACCACCTGCCTGACACGCTGGAACCAACTGCCAGAAACGTTGGAACCACCACCTCGACAATCTGGAACCACCCACTGGAGACACCAGAATCAGGTCCCGGACATGCTGGAAGCACATGCCGGACACTCTGGACCCACCTTCGGTAACCGCCTGAATCACCCACCAGATACAATGCAACCACCTTATGGACACGCCGGAACCATCTGTCAGATTCAGTGGAACCAGGTGTCAGACACCATGAAACCACCTGTCTGATACGCCAGAACCAGGTGCCAGACACAACAGAACAACCTGCCAGACACGCTGAAATCACCTGCCACATACGCCAGAACCAGGTCCTGGAGAAACCTGCCAGACACAATGGAACCACCACCCAGACACGCCGAAACCACCAACCTGATTCTGGCAGTTCCCACAGGGAGTTCCAGCATGTCTGACAGGTGCTTCTGGCGTGCTGGGACCTGATTCTGCCATCTCCGGTGGGTGGTTCCAGAGTGTCCTTGTGGTGGTTCTGATGTGTCCAGCAGCTGGTTCCAGCGTGTCAGGCAGGTGGTGCAGGTATTTCCGGAGCTGCTTTGGGGGTGATTGGCGGGTGGTCCAGGAGTGTCCAGCATGTGGTTTCAGCATGTCCAGTGTGTCCTTCCAGTATGTCTGGCCTGTGGTTCCAGCATGTCCACCAGATGGTTCTGGTGTGTCCTGAAGGTGGTTACAGCATGTCAAGCAGGAGGTTCAATCATGTCCAGCAGGTGATTCAGTCTTGTTCAGCACCTGCTTCTGGCATGTGCAACACCTGATTCTGGCATATCTGGCAGGTGACTCCAGCATGCCCAGAAGGTGGTTCAGTCGTGTCCAGCACCTTGTTTCTGTGTGTGCAAGACCTGTTTCTGGCATATCCAGCAGGTGGTTCCAGAGTGTCTGGCAGGTGTTTCACACAAGTCTGGCTGGTGATTCAGGCATGTCCAGCAGGTGGTTCTGGCGTGTCGGGCACCTGGTTCCAGCGTGCCTAGTATTTGGCTCCAGAATGTCTTTAAAGTGGTCCTGGCTGGTCCAGCAGGTGGTTCAGGCTAGTACGGCAGCTGCTTCAGGCTTCTCCACACCTGGTTCCCGCCTGTTCTGGGCCTGTTTCTGGCATATCTGTCAGATGGTTCCAGTGTGTCCCGCAGATGGAGTTGGCGTATTCAGCAGGCGATTTGGCTGTGGCTGGCAGGTGTTTCCAGCGTGGCCGGCAACTGGGTCTGGCATATTCGGCAGGTGGTTTCAGTGTATCTGACACCTGGTTCCGCCGGATGTGACAGGTGGTTCCAGCAGGTCTGGCAGGTGGTTCTGGGGTGTCAGGCTGGTGATTCTGCTGTGTTTCACGGGTGGATCAGTGCTGCCCATCAGGAGGATCAGTCATGTCTGGCGGTTGGTTGCAGCATATCTGGGGGTGGTTGCAGTGTGTCCAGAAGGTGGTTCCGTTGTGTCCAGCAGGTGGTTCTAGCGAGTCAAGCCAGTGGTTCCAGCGTGTATAGCAGGTGGTTCAGGCATGTCTGTCAGTTGATCCAGGTGCATCCTGCACGTGGTCCAGGCATGGCCGTCCCGTGGCCAAGGCATTTCTGAAACGTGCTTCTGACATGTGCAAAAGATGGTTTGGGCGTGTCCAGCATCTGATTCAGTCCTCTCTGGGTGGTGCTTTCGGGGTGTCCAGCAGATGGTCCGGGTGTTTCCAGCAAGTGGTTCGGCATGTCCAGCTTGTCCATCGAGTATGTCTGGCCTGGCGTTCTGGCACGTCCAGCAGGCGGTTCCAGCCTGTCCAGCACCTGGCTCAGGCATGTTCAGCAGGTGGTTCCAGCATGTCCACTAGATGGTTCTGGTGCATCCTGAAGGTGGTTACTGTGGGTCCAGCAGGTGGTTCAGGCTTGTCCATCACTTGGTTCAGTCGTGTCCAGCACCTGGTCCCAGCGTGTGCGACATCTGTTTCCAGTGTATCCAGCTGGTGCCTCCAGTGTGTTCAACAGGTGGTTCAGTCATGTTCGGCACCTGGTTTCTGCGTGTGTGACGCCTTTTGCTAGCATATCCAGCAGGTGATTCCAGCGTGTCTGGCAGGTGGTTCAGGCATGTCCAGCAAGTGGTTCTGGCCTTAGGGCACCAGGTTCTGCCGTGTCTGGCACCTGGTTCTGGCATATCCTGCAGGTGGTTTCAGTGTATCCAGCACCTGGCTCCAGCATATCCAACAGATGTTTCCAGCATGTCTGGCAGCTGCTTCAGGTGGATCTGGCAAGTGGTTCTGTTACATTTGGAAGATGGTTCTGGCGTGTCTGGTGGGTGCTTCTGGCATGCCCAGCAGTTGGTTCCAGCATGTGTGGCTGGTGGTTCCGGCATGTCTGTTTGCTGGTTCCAAAGTGTCCAGTGGGTTCTTCCGGGGTGTCCAGCAGTTGGTTCCCGCATGTCCAGTGTGTGATTCCGGTGTGTCTGGCAGGTGGCTACAGTGTGTCTGGAATCTGATTCCGTCATGTCAGGTGGTAGTTTCAGCATGTCTGGGTGGTGGATCCTGCCTGTCTGGCAGGTGATTTTGGCATGCACAGCTGGTTTTTCTGGCCTGTGCGGAAGTTGGTTCTGGCATATTCAGGACCTGGTGCCGGCGTATCCGGCAGGTGAATTTGGTGTGTCCAGCAGGTTGTTCTGGCGTGTCTGGCAGGTGGTTCCATCTTGTTCAGCAGGTGGTTCTGGCATGTCCAGCATCTGGTTCTGGCATATCCAGCAGTTGGTTTCATGGTGTCCAGCACCTGGTTCCGCCATATATGAGAAATGGCACTGGCGTGTCTGGCAGGTGTTTCTGGGGTGTCAGGCAGGTGGTTCCAGTGTGTCCAGCCGGTGGTTCAGCCATGTTTGGCCAGTGGATCAGTGCTGTCCAGCAGGTGGATAAGTCATGTCAGGTAGTTGGTTGCAGCACATCCGGAGGTGGTTCTGACGTTTCCAATATGTGGTTCTGACATGTCAGTCAGGTGGTTCCAGGTGACCGGAAGGTGGTTCCATCATGTCCTGTGGGTGATTCCACCGGTTCCCGCAGCTGGTTCCAGTGTGTCCAGCAGGTGCTTCGGGCGTGTCCAGGACCTGATTCTGGCATCTCCAGTGCATGGTTCCAGAGTGTCCAGGTGGTGGTTCTGACGAGTGCGACATTTGCTTCCAACATGTCAGGCAGGTGGTTGAGGCATTTCCGGTGGATGGTTCCAGTATATCCGGCAGGTAGTTCTGGTTTGTCTGGCAGGTTGTTCAAGCATGTCTGTCAGCTGGTCCAATTGCATCCGGCACATGGTCCTGGCATGGCCGTGCCGTGGTCCTGGCATTTCTGAAACGTTGTTCTGACGTGTCCAAAAAGTGGTTTGGGCATGCCCGGCATCTGATTCAGGCCTCACCGGGAGGTGGTTTGGTGATGTCTCGCAGGTGGTCTGTGTGTTTCCCGCAAGTGGTTCCAGCATGTCCAGCGTGTGCTTCCAGAATGTCTGGACTTTGATTCTGGGATGTCCAGCAGGCGGTTCTGGTGTGTCCATCTGGTGGTTCTGCCACGTCAGGCACCTGGTTCCAGCGTGCTCAGCATGTGGTTCCGGAATGTCTGTAAAGTGGTTCAGGCTGGTCCAGCAGATGGTTCAGGCTAGTCCTGCAGCAGCTGCAGGCTTGTCTGGCACCTGGTGTCAGCCTGTGCTGGACCTGTTTCTGGCATATCCAGCAGATGGTTCCGGCGTGTCCGGCACATGATTTCGCCATATGAGACAGGTGATTTGGACGTGTCTGGCAGGTATTTCTTCCATGTCCAGCACCTGGTTCTGGCGTATTTGGCAGGTGGTTCTGGCCTGTCCGGCGGCTCGTTCAGGTTTGTCTGGCATGCGATTCTGGTATGTGCGGACGGTGATTCTGGCATGTACATTCAGTTCTTCTGTCATGTGCAGCAGTTGGTTCTGACATGTCTGCTGGGTGGTTCTGGTGTGTCTGAGTGGTGCTTCCAGTGTGTCCAGAGGGTGGTTCTGGCATGTCTGTCGGGTTGCTCCAGCATATAAGGGGCCTGTTTCCAGTATATCCAGCAGGTGATTTTGGCGTGTCTGGCAGGTGGTTCAGACACGTCCAGCGGGTGGTTCAGGTGTGTCTGGAAGGTGGTTTCCGCACGTCCATAACCTGATTCTGGCATATCTGACATGTGGTTCCAGCATGCCTGGCATGTGGTTCCAGATTATCGGTCAAGTGGTTCAGGTATATCCAGCAGGTGGTTCAGTCTTGTCTGGCAGGTGACTCAGCCTTGTCTGGCAGGTGATTCCAGCCTGTCTGCCAGTGGTACTGGCATGTCATTCAGGTGGTTCCAGCGTGTCAGGTGGGTGTTTCTGTGTGTCTGGTATGAGTTTCCGGTATGTCTGGAAGGTGGTTCCATGGTGTCCATAGGGTGATTCCACCGGTTCCCACATATGGTTCCAGAGTGTCTGGCAGGTGGCTCCTGTGTGACTGGCATGTGGTTCTGGTATGTTCAGAAGGTGGTTCCAGCCTGTCAGGCACCTGCTTTCGGCATATCCGGCAGGTGGTTTCACTGTGTCCAGCACCAGGTTCCACCATATCTGACTGGTGGTTCCAGCGTTTCTGGCAGGTGGTTCCAGCATGTCTAGAAGTTGGTTCCGTGATGTCCATCAGGTGGTTCAGGCATGTCCAGCCCGTGGTTCAGGCACGTCTGGAACGTGGTTCCAGGGTGTCCAGCAGGTAATCTGACATTTTGGAGCCACATGCTGGGCACGCTGGAACCAAGTGCCCGACATGCTATTACCACCTTCTAGACACACCTGAATCACCTGCTGCAAACACCTGAACCACCTGCTGGATATGCCAGAAACGGTTGTGGCACATGCTGAATCCTGGTGCTGGACATGCTTGAAGACATGCCGACCACGATGGAGCCACCGGCCTGATACGCCATAAACAGGTGTTGCACACTCTGGAACCATGTCCTGGACATGACAGAAACAGCAGCTGGACAAGCCTGAACAACCTGCTGGACATGACTGAACCCCTGTCGGACACACCGTAAGCACCTTCGGGACTCTGTGGAACCCTCTGCTGGACATGCCAGAATAACCTCCCAAAGACACTGGAGCCATTAATCAGACATGCTGGAACTGACTGCTGGACATGCCGGAACCACAGGCCACACATACTGGCAGGACACGCCAGACACGCCAGAACCTATTGCCGGATACACCCGGACCACATGCCCGACACCACCAAAGCACATTCTGGAGAAGCCTGAATCAGGTCCTGGGCATGCTGAAACCACATTTCGGACATGTCAGAACCACACTTCATAAATGCCTGGACCATGGGACGGCCATGCCTGGACCATGTACAAGATCCACATGGACCAGCTGACATACATGCCTGAACAACCTGCTGGACATGCCGGGACTACCCACCGGACATACTGGAACCATCCACTGGAAATGCCTGAACCACCTGCCTGAAACGCAGGACCAACTGCTGGACACTCTGGAACCACCTTCGGGATAGGCCTGGAAAACCTGCTGGACACACCTGAACCCCTGCTTGACACGCTGGAAGCACCTGCTTGACTCACCAGAATCCCCTGCCAGATATGCCAGAACCAGGCTCCTTATACACCAGAACCACACACCAGTCATGCCGGAACCACCTACAAAACACACTGGAACCTCCACACAGACACGCTGGAACCACGCTCCACACCTGACAGAATCAGGTCCGGGACACAGCACAATTACCTGGCAGATGCTCCAGGACCACCTGCCAGACACATTGAAATCACCCACAAGACATGCCCAAACCAACCGTCCGACATGCCAGAAGCACCCAGCACACACACTGGATCCACCTTCTGAATGTACATGAACTACATGCTAGACACACAGGAGTGACTTGCCATACATGCCAGAACCACATGTTGGTTACACCGGAACCGGGTGCTGAATACACTGAAACCACCTTCTGAAAACGCCAGAACCAGGTGCCAGACAAGCCAGAAACACCTGCTGGACATGTCCAAATCACCTGTCAGATACACCAAAGCCATGTGCCGGACATGCCAGAAACACCTTTCAAACATAACAGAACCACATGCCAGATACACCTGCCCCACCTGCCAGACATGCCAGAACCACCTTTTGGATATGCCAGAACCAGGTGCCGGACACGCCAGAACCACATGCCGAACAATCTGGAACCGCCTGCCAGACACGCCAAAACCACCTGCCGGACATGCCGAATTCACCTGCCACACATGCTGGAATCGTCATCCAAACATGCCAAAACTACCATCTGACATGATGGTATCAGGTCCTGGACACGACATAGCCAGATTCAGGACACGCCGGAATCACATGCCAGACATGTGGGCACCAACTGCTGGACACCCCGGAAGCACCCACCTGACACGTTGGAACCACCTTCCGGACATACCGGAAACTCGTGCCAGACACTCAGGAACCCCCTGCCTGACATGCTGGCACCACCTGAATGACATGCCAGTACTACTGGCAGGGCATGCCAGAACCACCTGCTGGACAAAGATGAACTACCTGCCAGACAAGACTGAACCACCTGCCAGATATTCCTGAATCACTTGACAGATAATCTGGAACCACATGCTGGGCATGCAAGAACCACATGTCAGATATGCCAGTACCAGGTGCCGGATGCCCAAAAACCACCTTCACGACAGGCCTGAACCACCTTCTGGACAGGCCTGAACCACCTGCCGGACATGCGCAACCATCTGTTGACTTGCCGGAACAACCTGCCGGACACGCCAAAATCCCTTCCTGGATACACCAGAACCACGCCATTATATGCCAGAACAACCCAACAGACATCCCAGAATCAACTGCCGGACACTCCAGAAGCACCCACTGGACATGCCGGAGCCACCTTCTGAACGTACCGGAATCACATGCCAGACACCTGCCAGACATGCCAGAACCACTTGTTCTCTATGTGGGAACCAGGTGGCAAATACACTGAAACCACCTGCCAAATACACCAGAACCAGGTGCCGGACATGGCAGAAACACCTGCCAGAAATGTACAAATCAGCTGTCGGTTACGCTGAAACCGTGTGCAGGACATGCCGAAACCATCTGCCGGATACGCCAGAAACAGGTCCAGCACAGGCCGGACCCCGGTGCTGGGCAAGCCTGCAGCTGCTGCAGGACTAGCCTGAACCATCTGCTAGACCACCCTGAACCACTTTATGGACATTCCAGAACCACATGCCGGGCACGCCAGAACAAGCTGCCCGACACACCAGAACACACTTCCACACAGGCCAGAAAAGCCTGTGGTACATGCCTAAATCAGCAGCCAGACACACAAGAACCACCTCCCAGACATGCCAAAACCACCACCTGAAATGATGGAATCAGGTCCTGAACACACCATAGTCACCTGCCTGACACCACGCAAACACCTGCCAGACATACCAGTACAACCTGTCGGATATGGCAGAACCAGGTCCAGACACCCTGAAACCACTTGCCAGAGATGGCAGAACTAAGTGCCAGACACTCTAGAACCACCTGCCAGACAGGCCAGAACCACCTGCCAGACAGGCCGGAACAACCTGCCAGACACACCAAAATCACCTGCCAGATACACCAGAACCAGGTCCTGAATACACCAGAAGCAACTTCCACAGAGTCTGGAAAAACCTGCTGCACATGCTGAAATCACCTGCTGGACACACCAGAACCACCACCTAGACATGCGAAAACCACTACCCAACATGCAGAATCAGGTCCTGGACACACTGGAATCACCCTCCGGACATGCAGGAACCAAAAGCCGGACAACCTGGAAGCACCCACCTGACACATCACAACCACCTTCCAAAAATACCGGAAACTCATGCCTGACACACAGGAACCCCGAGCCTGACACACTGGAACCACCTGAGTGACATGCCAGTACCACTGGCAGGACATGCCAGAACCACCTGCCAAACAAGCTGAACCACCTGCCAGATACGCATGAACCACTTGATGGACAATGTGGAACCACATGCCGGGAATGCAGGAACCACATGTCAAATATGCCAGAACCTGGTGCCGGAAGTGCTGAAACCACCTGCTGGACAGGCCTGAACCCACCTGCTGGACAGGCATGAACCACCTGCCGGGCACACCGCAACCACCTGCTTGACTCGCTGGAACCATCAGCCAGATAGGCCAAAATTATCTGCCAGATATGCTGGAACCAGGCCCCTAGACACCAGAACAACCCAACAGACATGCCCAGAACCACCCGCCGGACACACTGGTACCACCACTCAGGCATGCCAGAAACACCCACCAGACATGCCAGAGCTAACTGCCAGACATGCCGGAAGCGCCCACCGGAGATGCCAGAACCACCTTCTGAACATAACAGAACCATATGCCAGATACCCCTCTACCACATGCCAGACATGCCAGAACCACCTGTTGGATATGCCTGAACCAGGTGCCAGGTATACTGAAACCACCTGCCGAATATGCCAGAAACAGGTGCTGGACACAGCAGAACCTGATGCCCTAAGTGCAGAGCCACCTGCTGGACACAACTGAACCACCTGCCAGACTTGTGTGAACCACCTGATGGACATGCTGGAATCACCTGCCAGATACGCTAGAAAAAGGTGTCGCACACACCGAAACCAGGTGCCAGACATGACTGAACAACCTGCCGGAGATGCTGGAGCCATCTGACGGATACGCCAGAAACAGGTGTCACACACGCTGGAAGCAGGTGCTGCACACGACTGAACCAAGTGACGGAACAGCCTGAACCACCTGCTCGACACACCGTAACCAACTTCAGGATGCACTGGAACCATCTGCTAGACATGCCGGAAGCACCTGCTGAGCACGCTGGAACCAGGTGCCAGACACACTGGAACTGCCTACTGGACGTGCCAGAAACACAGGCAAGACACAATTGAAGGACACACCAGACATGCCAAACCACTTGCCAGAAACACCCGGACCACCTGCCGGACACCCCCAAAGCAACTCCTGAATAGGACTGAATCAGATGCCGGACATGCCCAAACAATATTTCGGACACATAAGAACCACGTTTCAGAAATTTGTGGAACACGGGATGGCCATGCCAGGACCAAGTGCCGGATGCAACTGGACCACCTGACAGACATACTTGAACAGCCTGCCAGACACTCTGGAACTACCCACCAGACATACTGGTACCATCCACCAGAAAAACCTGAACTACCTGCCTGACATGCTGGAACCAACTGCTGGGCACGTCGGAACCACCACCCAGACACTCTGGAACCATGCACTGGAGATGCCTGGACATGCTGGTACCACCTGCAGGAACTGGCAGAATCAGCTGCCGGACACTTTAGACCACCTTCTGGAAACGCCAGAACCATCTGCTGGACACAACGGAACCACTTTCTTGACACACTGGAACCACCCCTGGATATGCTGCAACCAACCACTGGACATGACTGATCCATTTGCTGGACAGCACTGATCCACCTGGCAAACACGGCTGAACCACCAACTGGACACACCAGAACCACCTGCTTGACACCCCGGAAACACCTGCCTGACATGCTGGAACCACCTGTAGGATATGGCAGAACCAGGTGCCAGACACTGTAAAACCACCTGCGGGATACGCCAGAAGCAGATGCCGAACACACCACAACAACCTGCTTGACATGCCAGAACTACCTGCCGGACACGCTGAAACAACCTGCTGGACACACTGAAATCACCTGCTGGATACGCCAGAACCAGGTCCTGAATACGCCAGAACAAACTTCTGCACAGACTGGAAAAACCTGGCGTACATGTCGAAATCAACTGCCGGACATGCCAGAACCACCACACAGACATGCCTAAACCACCACCCGACATGATGGAATCAGGTCCCGGACGTGCCGTAGCCACCTGCCAGACACACTGGAATCACCCACCGGACATGTGGGAAACAACTGCCGGAAACCCCATAAGCACCCACCAGACACATTGGAACCACCACACAGAAACACCAGAACCACCAGCCACACACGCTGGAACCAACTGCTGGACACCCTGGAAGCACCCACTGGAAACGCCAGAACCACTTTCCTAATGTAAAAGAACCACTTGCCAGACACACCACAAATACCTGCCAGACGCACTGGAACCACCTATTGGATATGCCAGAAGCAGTTGCCAGACATGGTGGAATCTGGTACCCTAAGGCCAGAACCACCTGCTGGACATGCCCGAAACACTTGCCAGACTTGCGTGTACCACCAGCCAGACATACCGGAATCACCTGCCAGATACGCTAGAAAAACGTGTCGCACATGACGAAACCAGGTGCTGGACACGACTGAAACACCTGCCAAACACCCTGGAGCCACCTACTGGATATGCCAGAAACAGGTGTCACACATGCTGGAACCAGGTCTTGGACACGACTGAACCAAGTGACGGACAAGCCTGAACCACCTGATGAATTCATCGTAACCACTTTTAGGATGCGCCGGAACCATCTGGTGGTCATGCTGGAAGCACCTGCCAAACACACTGGAGCCAGGTGCCAGACACACTGGAACTGCCTGATGGACACGCCGGAACCCCAGGCCAGACATACTCAAAGGACATGCCGGCCATGCCGAACCACTTCCTGGATACACCCGGACCACCTGCCGGACTACCCCAAAGCACCTCCCGGAGAGGACTGAATCACATGCCAGACACTCCCAAACCATCATTCAGACACATCAGAACCACGTTTCAGAAATGCCTGGACCACGGGACGGCCATGCCTGGACCATCTGCTGGATACACCTTGACCAGCTGACAGACACGCCTGACCCACCAGCCGTACACGCCAGAACCACCTGCTTGACTCGCCAGAACCACCTGCCCGACACGACAG